>NC_085009.1:5766843-5949343 GCF_963854185.1 Sardina pilchardus | reverse complement strand
GGAGAACAACTAGTCAAAGAAACGCTGCGAGCAGGGTTCGAACCTGCGCGGGGAAACCCCATTGGATTTCGAGTCCAACGCCTTAACCTCTCGGCCATCACAGCTTAATTCACCAACTGGGTCATGAACAGAAAAAAAGACATGCAAACATGCTACCTGAAGGATGGCGATCAGAGGGACAAGCATAAATGAACAGATGTCAAAGGTAGGACGACTTTTCTTCAATGAGAGACGTGCAATTATATGTGTAGTTTCAAAAGGGCACAGGTAAGAGGCCAGGAAGATATGTTGGTCAATTTCATGGCCTGCTGTCTTGCCGCACAAATCAAGCGGTCCGTTCATCGCTCTTGCAACAAAGGACGCCGCTGTGAGCAGGGTTCGAACCTGCGCGGGGAAACCCCATTGGATTTCGAGTCCAACGCCTTAACCTCTCGGCCATCACAGCTTATTTCACCAACGGGGTCATGAACAGAAAAAAAGACATGCAAACATGCTACCTGAAGGATGGCGATCGGAGGTACAAGCATAAGTTCACACATGTCAAACGCAGGACCACTTTTCTTCACTGAGAGACATGGGGTGCATTTCATGCAGCGTTTATACGTCCTCCCTCGCTCCTCGATGCCTCGATCCTCACTGATCTACATAAAGAATGAGGGGGGGGAAACAATGGGATAGTCTATCCAGTGTTAGTTATAGATCAGTGGGAACGCCCATCGAGGATCGAGCATCGAGGATCGAGGAGGCATGTTGAGACGCACCCATGGCATTACATGTGTAGCTTGAAAAGGGCAGAGATAAGAGACCAGGAAGATATGTTGGTAAATTTCATGGCCTTGCCGCACAAATCAAGTGGTGCGTCATCCCTTTTACAAGAAAGGACACCGCTGTGAGCAGGGTTCGAACCTGCGCGGGGAGACCCCATTGGATTTCAAGTCCAACGCCTTAACCTCTCGGCCATCACAGCTGCACGGTCTTTGCACACATGGGAAAAAATCGTGCACAACGTGCCATAGCTTCAGCTGGAAGAGACAGCGCTATAAGATTTGGCTTCACGGTTTGTTTCAACTGCCTTGGCCGATTCCAGTCGTGGGTCTCAAATGGGTGGCAGGAGAACAACTAGTCAAAGAAACGCTGCGAGCAGGGTTCGAACCTGCGCGGGGAAACCCCATTGGATTTCGAGTCCAACGCCTTAACCTCTCGGCCATCACAGCTTTTTTCACCAACTGGGTCATGAACAGAAAAAAAGACATGCAAACATGCTACCTGAAGGATGGCGATCAGAGGGACAAGCATAAATGAACAGATGTCAAAGGTAGGACGACTTTTCTTCAATGAGAGACGTGCAATTATGTGTGTAGTTTCAAAAGGGCACAGGTAAGAGGCCAGGAAGATATGTTGGTCAATTTCATGGCCTGCTGTCTTGCCGCACAAATCAAGCGGTCCGTTCATCGCTCTTGCAACAAAGGACGCCGCTGTGAGCAGGGTTCGAACCTGCGCGGGGAGACCCCATTGGATTTCAAGTCCAACGCCTTAACCACTCGGCCATCCCAGCTGCACACAAGTGGAAAAACGTGCACAACGGCCCACAGCTTCAGCTGGAAGAGACAGCGCTATAAGATTTGGCTTCACGGTTTGTTTCAACTGCCTTGGACGATTCCAGTCGTGGGTCTCAAATGGGTGGCAGGAGAACAACTAGTCAAAGAAACGCTGCGAGCAGGGTTCGAACCTGCGCGGGAAAACCCCATTGGATTTCGAATCCAACGCCTTAACCTCTCGGCCATCACAGCTTATTTCACTAATGGCGTCATGAACAGAAAACAAAGACATGCAAACATGCTACCTGAAGGATGGCGATCAGAGGGACAAGCATAAATGAAGAGATGTCAAAGGTAGGACGACTTTTCTTCAATGAGAGACGTGCCATTATATGTGTAGTTTGAAAAGGGCACAGGTAAGAGGCCAGGAAGATATGTTGGTCAATTTCATGGCCTGCTGTCTTGCCGCACAAATCAAGCGGTCTGTTCATCGCTCTTGCAACAAAGGACGCCGCTGTGAGCAGGGTTCGAACCTGCGCGGGGAGACTCCATTGGATTTCAAGTCCAACGCCTTAACCACTCGGCCATCACAGCTGCACACAAGTGGAAAAACGTGCACAACGGCCCACAGCTTCAGCTGGAAGAGACAGCGCTTTAAAATTTGGCTTCACGGTTTGTTTCAACTGCCTTGGCCGATTCCAGTCGTGGGTCTCAAATGGGTGGCAGGAGAACAACTAGTCAAAGAAACGCTGCGAGCAGGGTTCGAACCTGCGCGGGGAAACCCCATTGGGTTTCGAGTCCAACGCCTTAACCTCTCGGCCATCACAGCTTATTTCACCAACGGGGTCATGAACAGAAAAAAAGACATGCAAACATGCTACCTGAAGGATGGCGATCGGAGGTACAAGCGTAAGTTCACACATGTCAAACGCAGGACCACTTTTCTTCACTAAGAGACATGGCATTACATGTGTAGCTTGAAAAGGGCAGAGATAAGAGACCAGGAATATATGTTGGTAAATTTCATGGCCTTGCCGCACAAATCAAGTGGTGCGTCATCCCTTTTACAAGAAAGGACACCGCTGTGAGCAGGGTTCGAACCTGCGCGGGGAGACCCCATTGGATTTCAAGTCCAACGCCTTAACCTCTCGGCCATCACAGCTGCACGGTCTTTGCACACATGGGAAAAAATCGTGCACATCGTGCCATAGCTTCAGCTGGAAGAGACAGCGCTATAAGATTTGGCTTCACGGTTTGTTTCAACTGCCTTGGCCGATTCCAGTCGTGGGTCTCAAATGGGTGGCAGGAGAACAACTAGTCAAAGAAACGCTGCGAGCAGGGTTCGAACCTGCGCGGGGAAACCCCATTGGATTTCGAGTCCAACGCCTTAACCTCTCGGCCATCACAGCTTAATTCACCAACTGGGTCATGAACAGAAAAAAAGACATGCAAACATGCTACCTGAAGGATGGCGATCAGAGGGACAAGCATAAATGAACAGATGTCAAAGGTAGGACGACTTTTCTTCAATGAGAGACGTGCAATTATATGTGTAGTTTCAAAAGGGCACAGGTAAGAGGCCAGGAAGATATGTTGGTCAATTTCATGGCCTGCTGTCTTGCCGCACAAATCAAGCGGTCCGTTCATCGCTCTTGCAACAAAGGACGCCGCTGTGAGCAGGGTTCGAACCTGCGCGGGGAAACCCCATTGGATTTCGAGTCCAAAGCCTTAACCTCTCGGCCATCACAGCTTATTTCACCAACGGGGTCATGAACAGAAAAAAAGACATGCAAACATGCTACCTGAAGGATGGCGATCGGAGGTACAAGCATAAGTTCACACATGTCAAACGCAGGACCACTTTTCTTCACTGAGAGACATGGGGTGCATTTCATGCAGCGTTTATACGTCCTCCCTCGCTCCTCGATGCCTCGATCCTCACTGATCTACATAAAGAATGAGGGGGGGGAAACAATGGGATAGTCTATCCAGTGTTAGTTATAGATCAGTGGGAACGCCCATCGAGGATCGAGCATCGAGGATCGAGGAGGCATGTTGAGACGCACCCATGGCATTACATGTGTAGCTTGAAAAGGGCAGAGATAAGAGACCAGGAAGATATGTTGGTAAATTTCATGGCCTTGCCGCACAAATCAAGTGGTGCGTCATCCCTTTTACAAGAAAGGACACCGCTGTGAGCAGGGTTCGAACCTGCGCGGGGAGACCCCATTGGATTTCAAGTCCAACGCCTTAACCTCTCGGCCATCACAGCTGCACAGTCTTTGCACACATGGGAAAAAATCGTGCACAACGTGCCATAGCTTCAGCTGGAAGAGACAGCGCTATAAGATTTGGCTTCACTGTTTGTTTCAACTGCCTTGGCCGATTCCAGTCGTGGGTCTCAAATGGGTGGCAGGAGAACAACTAGTCAAAGAAACGCTGCGAGCAGGGTTCGAACCTGCGCGGGGAAACCCCATTGGATTTCGAGTCCAACGCCTTAACCTCTCGGCCATCACAGCTTTTTTCACCAACTGGGTCATGAACAGAAAAAAAGACATGCAAACATGCTACCTGAAGGATGGCGATCAGAGGGACAAGCATAAATGAACAGATGTCAAAGGTAGGACGACTTTTCTTCAATGAGAGACGTGCAATTATGTGTGTAGTTTCAAAAGGGCACAGGTAAGAGGCCAGGAAGATATGTTGGTCAATTTCATGGCCTGCTGTCTTGCCGCACAAATCAAGCGCTCCGTTCATCGCTCTTGCAACAAAGGACGCCGCTGTGAGCAGGGTTCGAACCTGCGCGGGGAGACCCCATTGGATTTCAAGTCCAACGCCTTAACCACTCGGCCATCACAGCTGCACACAGGTGGAAAAACGTGCACAACGGCCCACAGCTTCAGCTGGAAGAGACAGCGCTATAAGATTTGGCTTCACGGTTTGTTTCAACTGCCTTGGACGATTCCAGTCGTGGGTCTCAAATGGGTGGCAGGAGAACAACTAGTCAAAGAAACGCTGTGAGCAGGGTTCGAACCTGCGCGGGGAAACCCCATTGGATTTCGAGTCCAACACCTTAACCTCTCGGCCATCACAGCTTATTTCACTAATGGCGTCATGAACAGAAAACAAAGACATGCAAACATGCTACCTGAAGGATGGCGATCAGAGGGACAAGCATAAATGAAGAGATGTCAAAGGTAGGACGACTTTTCTTCAATGAGAGACGTGCCATTATATGTGTAGTTTGAAAAGGGCACAGGTAAGAGGCCAGGAAGATATGTTGGTCAATTTCATGGCCTGCTGTCTTGCCGCACAAATCAAGCGGTCTGTTCATCGCTCTTGCAACAAAGGACGCCGCTGTGAGCAGGGTTCGAACCTGCGCGGGGAGACTCCATTGGATTTCAAGTCCAACTCCTTAACCACTCGGCCATCACAGCTGCACACAAGTGGAAAAACGTGCACAACGGCCCACAGCTTCAGCTGGAAGAGACAGCGCTATAAGATTTGGCTTCACGGTTTGTTTCAACTGCCTTGGCCGATTCCAGTCGTGGGTCTCAAATGGGTGGCAGGAGAACAACTAGTCAAAGAAACGCTGCGAGCAGGGTTCGAACCTGCGCGGGGAAAACCCATTGGATTTCGAGTCCAACGCCTTAACCTCTCGGCCATCACAGCTTATTTCACCAACGGGGTCATGAACAGAAAAAAAGACATGCAAACATGCTACCTGAAGGATGGCGATCGGAGGTACAAGCATAAGTTCACACATGTCAAACGCAGGACCACTTTTCTTCACTAAGAGACATGGCATTACATGTGTAGCTTGAAAAGGGCAGAGATAAGAGACCAGGAATATATGTTGGTAAATTTCATGGCCTTGCCGCACAAATCAAGTGGTGCGTCATCCCTTTTACAAGAAAGGACACCGCTGTGAGCAGGGTTCGAACCTGCGCGGGGAGACCCCATTGGATTTCAAGTCCAACGCCTTAACCTCTCGACCATCACAGCTGCACGGTCTTTGCACACATGGGAAAAAATCGTGCACATCGTGCCATAGCTTCAGCTGGAAGAGACAGCGCTATAAGATTTGGCTTCACGGTTTGTTTCAACTGCCTTGGCCGATTCCAGTCGTGGGTCTCAAATGGGTGGCAGGAGAACAACTAGTCAAAGAAACGCTGCGAGCAGGGTTCGATCCTGCGCGGGGAAACCCCATTGGATTTCGAGTCCAACGCCTTAACCTCTCGGCCATCACAGCTTATTTCACCAACGGGGTCATGAACAGAAAAAAAGACATGCAAACATGCTACCTGAAGGATGGCGATCGGAGGTACAAGCATAAGTTCACACATGTCAAACGCAGGACCACCTTTCTTCACTGAGAGACATGGCATTACATGTGTAGCTTTAAAAGGGCAGAGATAAGGGACCAGGAAGATATGTTGGTAAATTTCATGGCCTTGCCGCACAAATCAAGTGGTGCGTCATCCCTTTTACAAGACAGGACACCGCTGTGAGCAGGGTTTGAACCTGCGCGGGGAGACCCCATTGGATTTCAAGTCCAACGCCTTAACCTCCCGGCCATCACAGCTGCACGGTCTTTGCACACATGGGAAAAAATCGTGCACAACGTGCCATAGCTTCAGCTGGAAGAGACAGCGCTATAAGATTTGGCTTCACGGTTTGTTTCAACTGCCTTGGCCGATTCCAGTCGTGGGTCTCAAATGGGTGGCAGGAGAACAACTAGTCAAAGAAACGCTGCGAGCAGGGTTCGAACCTGCGCGGGGAAAACCCATTGGATTTCGAGTCCAACGCCTTAACCTCTCGGCCATCACAGCTTATTTCACCAACGGGGTCATGAACAGAAAAAAAGACATGCAAACATGCTACCTGAAGGATGCCGATCGGAGGTACAAGCATAAGTTCACACATGTCAAACGCAGGACCACTTTTCTTCACTAAGAGACATGGCATTACATGTGTAGCTTGAAAAGGGCAGAGATAAGAGACCAGGAATATATGTTGGTAAATTTCATGGCCTTGCCGCACAAATCAAGTGGTGCGTCATCCCTTTTACAAGAAAGGACACCGCTGTGAGCAGGGTTCGAACCTGCGCGGGGAGACCCCATTGGATTTCAAGTCCAACGCCTTAACCTCTCGACCATCACAGCTGCACGGTCTTTGCACACATGGGAAAAAATCGTGCACATCGTGCCATAGCTTCAGCTGGAAGAGACAGCGCTATAAGATTTGGCTTCACGGTTTGTTTCAACTGCCTTGGCCGATTCCAGTCGTGGGTCTCAAATGGGTGGCAGGAGAACAACTAGTCAAAGAAACGCTGCGAGCAGGGTTCGATCCTGCGCGGGGAAACCCCATTGGATTTCGAGTCCAACGCCTTAACCTCTCGGCCATCACAGCTTATTTCACCAACGGGGTCATGAACAGAAAAAAAGACATGCAAACATGCTACCTGAAGGATGGCGATCGGAGGTACAAGCATAAGTTCACACATGTCAAACGCAGGACCACCTTTCTTCACTAAGAGACATGGCATTACATGTGTAGCTTGAAAAGGGCAGAGATAAGAGACCAGGAATATATGTTGGTAAATTTCATGGCCTTGCCGCACAAATCAAGTGGTGCGTCATCCCTTTTACAAGAAAGGACACCGCTGTGAGCAGGGTTCGAACCTGCGCGGGGAGACCCCATTGGATTTCAAGTCCAACGCCTTAACCTCTCGACCATCACAGCTGCACGGTCTTTGCACACATGGGAAAAAATCGTGCACATCGTGCCATAGCTTCAGCTGGAAGAGACAGCGCTATAAGATTTGGCTTCACGGTTTGTTTCAACTGCCTTGGCCGATTCCAGTCGTGGGTCTCAAATGGGTGGCAGGAGAACAACTAGTCAAAGAAACGCTGCGAGCAGGGTTCGAACCTGCGCGGGGAAACCCCATTGGATTTCGAGTCCAACGCCTTAACCTCTCGGCCATCACAGCTTATTTCACCAACGGGGTCATGAACAGAAAAAAAGACATGCAAACATGCTACCTGAAGGATGGCGATCGGAGGTACAAGCATAAGTTCACACATGTCAAACGCAGGACCACCTTTCTTCACTGAGAGACATGGCATTACATGTGTAGCTTTAAAAGGGCAGAGATAAGGGACCAGGAAGATATGTTGGTAAATTTCATGGCCTTGCCGCACAAATCAAGTGGTGCGTCATCCCTTTTACAAGACAGGACACCGCTGTGAGCAGGGTTTGAACCTGCGCGGGGAGACCCCATTGGATTTCAAGTCCAACGCCTTAACCTCCCGGCCATCACAGCTGCACGGTCTTTGCACACATGGGAAAAAATCGTGCACAACGTGCCATAGCTTCAGCTGGAAGAGACAGCGCTATAAGATTTGGCTTCACGGTTTGTTTCAACTGCCTTGGCCGATTCCAGTCGTGGGTCTCAAATGGGTGGCAGGAGAACAACTAGTCAAAGAAACGCTGCGAGCAGGGTTCGAACCTGCGCGGGGAAACCCCATTGGATTTCGAGTCCAACGCCTTAACCTCTCGGCCATCACAGCTTATTTCACCAACTGGGTCATGAACAGAAAAAAAGACATGCAAACATGCTACCTGAAGGATGGCGATCAGAGGGACAAGCATAAATGAACAGATGTCAAAGGTAGGACGACTTTTCTTCAATGAGAGACGTGCAATTATATGTGTAGTTTGAAAAGGGCACAGGTAAGAGGCCAGGAAGATATGTTGGTCAATTTCATGGCCTGCTGTCTTGCCACACAAATCAAGCGGTCCGTTCATCGCTCTTGCAACAAAGGACGCCGCTGTGAGCAGGGTTCGAACCTGCGCGGGGAGACCCCATTGGATTTCAAGTCCAACGCCTTAACCACTCGGCCATCACAGCTGCACACAAGTGGAAAAACGTGCACAACGGCCCACAGCTTCAGCTGGAAGAGACAGCGCTATAAGATTTGGCTTCACGGTTTGTTTCAACTGCCTTGGCCGATTCCAGTCGTGGGTCTCAAATGGGTGGCAGGAGAACAACTAGTCAAAGAAACGCTGCGAGCAGGGTTCGAACCTGCGCGGGGAAACCCCATTGGATTTCGAGTCCAACGCCTTAACCTCTCGGCCATCAAAGCTTATTTCACCAATTGGGTCATGAACAGAAAAAAAGACATGCAAACATGCTACCTGAAGGATGGCGATCAGAGGGACAAGCATAAATGAACAGATGTCAAAGGTAGGACGACTTTTCTTCAATGAGAGACGTGCAATTATATGTGTAGTTGAAACCAACCGTGAAGCCAAATCTTATAGCGCTGTCTCTTCCAGCTGAAGCTGTGGGCCGTTGTGCACGTTTTTCCACTTGTGTGCAGCTGTGATGTTAGCCACAGGCTTATTTTACACCATGTGACTCTATAATATTACAAAATACATACAAGTTACTGCTACAATACATATAGGGAAACGTACACAAAGAAGCAATATGCTAGATTATAGTTTTGAAAGTGGTGGATGGCAATGTAGTATGAGGATAAAGATTAGATTTAGAAGAATGAATTAGACATAAAGCATACCTCTTCCCAAGGGTAACAGAAACAGGGAAGAGGTGAAGGGGGGGAGGGACATAAAAATAAGGAAAAAGGAAATATCAGTAGGAGATACAGGAAGGAGCAGGAAGCTCAATAGACACCCAGAAGAAGAAGAAGAAGACTATGTACATATTTAGTGTGTCAAAATAAAAACATATTTGTGTAATTATAAACACTTGAGTAATACATTTGTGACCTGTTACACTCACCCCTCTAGAATTACACAAAGATAACAAACCCATCCAAGAGAGAGAGAAAACAAAACAAAAACAACTCCCATCAAGTTTCTTTGACAGCCGATACAAACACCAGCATGGCAGCTACCTAGAAAGGTCAGAGGTGAACTGGGGTGATCAAGTCCCAGAACATCCACTGGGTAGAAGAGGTGCCATATACACCTCAACAGTATGGCTAAGCTAACAGTGTACCTTGACAGGTAAGCAACAACTTGGGCAGACACTATGCACACCAGGAAAACATGACTATTTTGCAGAGGAACTACAGCCATGAATGACAGAAAATGCTGTAGGGCAAACTGGAGATAACCACACACAGTTGACTACACATGAATAACATGACCTATAGCCTCATCCCCGCCCAGAATACTGTGCAACTGAGCCATAGATTCTATCAATCTACACACAGGCCTAATGGCTCTACCAAACCGAGAAGTAGGAAGGGGAGGAACATGGTCAGTATGGTGAGTGACAGTGTGGTGCGGGGAGTTAGGAGGGGCAGTGAATGTGACATGTTCTGCAACATTGCCAGTGTCAACCACAGCACCAGCAGAGGCATCTGGGACGTCTCCAAGAGGCACATCTGAATGGAGGGACCCGAGAACAGCCACATCAGAAGCCACATCTGAATGGGGGCAACCAGGAACAGCCGCATCACAGGCCACATCTGAATGGAGGATGCAAACGACAAGGATGGGATTCGAACCCACGCGTGCAGAGCACAATGGATTAGCAGTCCATCGCCTTAACCACTCGCATCCCCAGGCCAGTACTGTGCTCTAGGCCAGCTCTGATCTGCACTGGTTGAGCTGGCACCAGCTTCAGTGTGTGAAGTGGGAAGCACAACTCTGGGACAGCGACGTTGGCGAATCACTGCCTCACCCTCACGGTTTTCTGGTTCCTGGAACTCCATAACCGTATTACCATGTTGAACAGGCTCTGATGGTAGGTCCCGGGCCTCCAGGAGGGACTCCTCTGCCAAATGGACCTGTTGAGGAAGCTGCACCCCTTGCAGTAGCGAATCGCGGTCGGTTCTCTTCTGCCGATCCTGCAGCCTAGAGAAAATAAAAATCAGAAGAGCACATTTTTCAGTCATTATTTGTGTGTTATTTATCTTGTGTAAATATGTAAGTTTTCATATTGAAGTGAACATATGAAGCTGTAAATATCAACTCACCAGGAGGACACAGTGGTGTTGTTTATGGTCACCAGTAAAAGGTTGGTGTTGTCCAGTATGTCTTTGCAGTCTTCTATTAACTGCTTGATATGACAATAAGTCATGACAATCGACTGAGGTATTGCAAATGTTTTGCCTTTATTGTCCTTTGGCCTATTTCTGGCTTCCCGGAACTCTTTGTAGAGTCTGAGTGCAACACACTCAGAAATCCTGTTTATGTCAGGTCTGTGGGCAGCCTGGCCATGAACCATGAACAATCTGCAAGTAGATGACAAGATGACATAATCCAAATTATGTGCGTGCACTGTAAATACATACAAGTGAATACACATGTACACATACCCATACACAAATATTACAAATATACTGTACTGTATATCAGAGGCAGATACCTCTCAGCTGCTTGCTGGCCTGGAGCAGAGCCGCTGCGCTTCCGAGAAGCTCTCCAGGGTCCTGGCAAAGTCTTCTTCTTGTTTTTCAAGGAGTATTTGGTTGGGGACTTGTCAATAGGATCCAGGCAGGAGTACAGTCTCAATATCTCTGCTATCTCAGAGTTTGAGAGAGCTGTTACTGTACGATTGAGGCTGACAAGATACCCTGCCAAGGCATCAACTACCTCCCATCCGGGAATTCCTCGAGGGTCACACCGACTGTCCTGTGATATGAAATTTAAACAAAACCAATTCTTGTACAGATAATTTAAGAGAAATGGTTAAGGTACAGACATTTCTAATGGTGAGGCATTAGCCACTTTACCGGAGTTGTGGGCCCACTATCCTCAAATGGGGAGCTGGCTGGACTGCTAGACACACCACTTTCAAGAGCAGGTTCCTATTATTTGCAAACAAGGTTGGAAATTGAAAAAAAGTTTACAGTAAAAATATTTTGGCTCGCTCATCATCAAATTGTTATCACATCATTACCTGAGATGAACACAGGAAAGATACATCAGTGGCCTGGGGCAGAGTCACGTCAGGACATTCATCCTCCTGAGTTTCATCCAGCATCTCTGGCGGAATGGCAATTTCTCCCCTGTCAGACTGCTTCAGCAAATACTCAACCGCAATACGCTCTCCTGCCAAGTAGTCAACAGAAAGAAAGACAAAAAAAAAAAATATTTAAGTAAAATGAGTGAGTGAACAAAGGTGTAATCTTCAGGTAATATCTGACAGTTTGGTCAGAATTTTTTCTAGCATGTGTGCCCATTGAATCTTACCGGTAGGTTTCCCCGGGGGTATAAACTCTGGAAGAAGTCCACTTCCCAGGACTCTGTTGCTCATGGCGTTCACACTGGACATCAAACGTACGTCATACATCTTTGTGCGTGACGTAGCACTCATAGCCAGAGCTTGTTGAGACCTATTGTGGTTCCATCTGGATAACCCCTCAAGCAAGTACATCTGCGTGTGTAGAGCATTGCATCTCCACCCTGGCAAGAAAAAAATCATTGGTGAAAGAGTGTAATGACAACTTAATACACAGCATTCATTAACAAAAGGTTTAAAATATTTAGTGTTTCAGCTTGCCTGGGATGAAACCACACTGGTGCCGATGAAAACTCTCCAGAGAGGAGGATCCTCTACCACACCTTAGGACGTCCAGTATTTTGCCTCCTTTCTCCAGGCCTGATCCAATATTGGTGTACAGCTGTACACCAGGTGGATCCTGGATGCAGGGTAGGTGTTTTTGTTGTGCCTCCCACACAAGAGACATGCTCTCATGGTTAATGAGACGCAAGCCACTTGTGTCTGTCAGGTCCCACATGGAGTCCAACAGTTGCTGGATCAAGGCACGCGTCTCCTCAACCCCTCGGGTTCTCCTGCGGCAGTGCTTGACCAGCTCATTTGCAGTGATGCACCCGAACACCTGAGAGTCGGTGGGTGTGTGACCCTGGTGCTTCTTTTTCACCTCTGCCCTCTTGGCCTCCTTGAGGCGGAGGATGTCCTCTTTGTCCCACTCAAATATACAGGTCGACAACTTGGAGCAGAATGTGCCATAGAGTGGATGGTGCTCCGTAGTAAGGCCCCTGGTGAACCGCCTCATAAAATGAAAATATCCAGTCTCACTGTAGATCTCCATGGCCGAAACCAAGTGAGAACTGGACCCACCCCAATGACAATAAGCAACAGACAGTAAATAAACACATCTCTGTTTGTTTCCAGTACCAAATGCATTGGTCTCTTGCCAAACCTACTGTTTATCAAATGGTATTCATAAGACACATCACAACACACATTGAAGGCAACATACCCGTTTCACTGCAGCAGTCTCTGTCCACATATATAGCGTCTGGCTCTGGCTCACCAGCATCTTCATAGCGTCGGACGATGCCTTGACAAAGGTCATCAAGGCCAGCCCCCTCACCAGTGGTCAGCACAGAATTCAGTACCTGCCCAAATTCATTCCCAACGTTTGACATCCATGTGGCTGTGCCCTCAATGCCACCAGCGAGTTTTTTGGTGATCTAAATGGAAAAAAAAGAATGTCTCAGAAATCATCAGCTATGCTAACAAACTGAATGGAATCAAGTTTACATACAGTAGGTTTACATTTACCTTCTTAGTAGAATCCAGTTTCAAGATTCTACCAAACGTTGAAGTAATGACACCCTTCAACTCGTCATGGTGACTCAGGATGTCATTGGCATGAACCGTCTCAAACCACTGGGCCAGGGGCAGGGGACTGAAAGGTGGTGGCGGCTGATACACAGCTTCAGACTGGGTGAGGACACAGGACTTTTTGTGGACCTCACAATCTGTGAGGTAGTCGATAGTATGCCTGGCCCACTCCTCACTATGTATCTCCTGAAAGGCCTGTTGCAAATAGCTGGAGCTGTTCCCTGCTGTCCTTGGGCGCAGCATCGCAACACACCTCCTGTCCAGTGCCAAATGGGTTGTGAGGACAGCTGGGAATTTGAAACGGTGGGAGGGGTCAAGCTGATTTAAAATCTCACAGCTCCAAGGGCACACTGGACTCATGCATTTACTGCACCTGGGATAGTCTCCACCCACCAGGTAATATTTTGAGTCAATATCAATAACCTCCCTTACTTTTGGGTAAATGCCAGAATGGTGCATCTTCCTATTGCACTGGGTGCATTTCAGAGGGATGCCCCACATCCGCATTGGAGCCCACAGGAACATCCGTTGGCGGAAATAACTGAGTGGATCAGGAGGTGAGATGGATTTGGTGGGACTGGGGGGGTGAAACCAGTTCTGAGACAGGTTTTGTCTCAGCTGTCCAGTGCTGTCATACAAAATGTGGGCAATCCACTCCTGGTCAGCAGGCTGGATGACTCTGGTAAACTGTTTGGGAAGAAAACTTGCCCAGTTTACCTTAGGGGGCTGCAGGGTGAACAGCTGTCGTGGTGGTGCCGTCGATGTCTCATGGTCTGTGGGAGGAGAAGGAACAGGGGCAGGAACATTGGGTGGGTCACTGTGTTGCTGTGTCGTCAGTGTCGTGCTTTGTGCTATGGGAGTGGCAGGAGAAGGAACATCTGGGAGGTCTGTTGGAAAACTCAAAAGGTGACAGTCTTCTATGTGCTGTAATAATCCAACAGCCCCCCAGGCCTTTACACCACACTGCTCACACTCCTCCTGGACGTGGAAGTCTGACAGGTGCTGCGTGTAGTCCTCGCACATCACCTCCTGACTACACAGCGAGCACATCATTGACCCCTGGGAATGTGGGACTGCTCTGCCTGCACTGGCCTGTGGAGATGGCTCTTTTGCTGTGTTGGCCTGGGAACCGTCACCTGTTCTAGCCGCAGCACTGGCCTGTGGAGGCTGTTCTTTTCCAGCTGTGCTGGCCTGGGAACCTGGGGCTGCAGCACCTGTCTCTGAACTTCCAGCTGCAGAACTGACCTGTGGCGCACTCAGCTGACCTGCACTGGCTGCTGCTGTCCCTGCCATCTGTGCTGACTGGGAAAAACAACACTGGGTTTACATTTAAAGTATATTTCCCCTAAGGCTAAAAATACTCTGCACCCAAATAAATACATACTCACCAGTGGCGGACCGTCAGGGCCTTCAAGGCCTTCTCTGAAGGCCTAACTATTTCCAAACGAATGAAAAATACTAGTGTCTTTAATAACATTTTACTTATTATTTGCTCCTGCTTCTCCTTCACCGATCGTTCTCGACTACTACCGCTGTCGGCTATGTGATTTGATTGACAGACTGTCTGAACAAATAGCGAGAGTGTGCGATATATTTTCATCCAATCCCATGAGTTCCCTTGTTAAGGCCCGCATCAGGCCTTCACAAGGAATCACTGCGTTTACGGTACCTAAGCAACCATTAGAAATCATATATTTGGATTCGGGTTGATTGATGGCTACATCTGACTAATTAGCCAATCAAATCGACCTATTATGGCGAGGTAGGCAGGTCTGACTGCAGCTAGGCCTGCAATGTTCGAAAAGAATACCCGGAATCGTTCATCACAAATGTTAACGCTGTTTGAGGCGTTTACTGTCTATGGCTTGACGTGAGGAACATCTTGTGCCAGCCAGTGTCAGAATCAGACTGGACTTCAATGGATAAATAAATGTGTCATACTGACATGACTATGGTTATAGTTATGAATAGTAAATAAACCATCATTAAGCAAAAATAATGTATAGTGTCAGCTGGACTAGCAGATATCGATAGTGCTACACATAACGTCAGCACGTAGCTGGTCACTATGCAGGAATTGGTAACCCAGCAAGCAAGCCCGCGCGGGCCCCTTGTAGGCTCACTGTGGGCTGCCGCTGGGGCCCCTAGCGGGCTGCCCACGGTGGGCCCCTGAGGGCTTGCTCATCGGCAAAGCGCTGGGCCCGCAGTGCTGGCCCCGCAGGGGCAGCCCTCACTTAGCCCTAATAGCCCTAACTAGGCCCGCACAGGCCCCTATGGGCTGCCCTCATCTAGCCCTAAGCCCTCTCTAGGCCCACGCTCAAAAGCGTGGGCCCTGTAATGGCCACGCATGGGCAGCCCACATTGCCCTCTCTAGGCCCATACTCAGCATTGTTATTGTTTTTCCCCTCCATGTTTGTATTTTATTTCTTTTAAAGTTTATTCATTCATCTTTGTTAAACACATTGAACTGCCTCTGTGTATGAAATGTGCTATATAAGTAAACTTGCCTTGCATAACTGTTAAAAAGAAAATTACAATAGTCCAGAATTCAAAGAAATGTAAGTTTATTGTGTTAATATACACACTATATCTCTAAACATTTAATATGAAAATCACCTGAGACAAGTATTAGCTTTAAAATATAAATAAATACATATGAAACCTTCAATATTAAATCACTTTAATGGTCATGAAATATATACAGTGCCCTCCATAAGTATTTGAACATATGCTAAAGTTGCCTAAAAAGAGGAAAATAAAATCATCTTTTGGAAATTGATCTTAAAGGGATATTCCGCCATTTTTGGAAATACGCTCATTTTCCACCTCCCCTCGAGCAAAACAATCGATATTTACCTTGTTCCCGTTCATCCAGCCATTCTGTGAGTCTGGCGATACAACTTTTAGCTTCAGCCTAGCATAGATCATTGAATCGGATGAGACCATTAGCTTCTCGCCTGCTACAGGACCGGCCCTAGCCCATTGGCTGCCCAATAGGCCAGTCAATCTAGTGTTTGACCCATGACTAATTGCAATAGTAATCATTCCAAGATTTTTGTGATCCCTAGGTATATCTAATTAACATATAAAAAATCTACCCATTTATATTTAGTGGAACATACTTTTTTCAAGGTCAAAGGTAGCAATTTCCAATGCATTTTGCCATTGGGATTTACTAGTGAAATGGGTAAAATTTTAAACTATAGATATCAAATTGAAACTTTCACAGTTGTTTACTCACATTATGACAAAGCTTTTTTGTATTGCAAATTGTCTGAAATGTGATGTTTAGATATGCAAATGAGACCAGTTTTACCTAAATATGCAATAATTTGCATATATTTCTAGAAAACTAAATCTGAACAATAGGTACAGTCAGCTTCAAAATAATTGCTGCATTTTGCTACTATATTGGATACCAAAAGCCTATGCAAAGGGAATATTAGATATTACTTCATATCACCTCAGAAATGAGGAAATCAAGTCAAGCCAAAATCAATGCGTTTCAATGGAAGTACATTATACAAATGATTGTCAATGATATGGTATGATGGAAGTATCTCAGTGCATGCAACTCACTTGATATGTTGTCTAAAGGTCAATATCTTCCTTATGTGACTTGGCATGCATTGAGATACTTCCATCATACCATATCATTGACAATCATTTGTTCTATAATGTACTTCCATTGAAACGCATTGATTTTGACTTGACTTGATTTCCTCATTTCTGAGGTGATATGAAGTAATATCTAATATTCCCTTTGCATAGGCTTTTGGTATCCAATATAGAAGCAAAATGCAGCAATTATTTTGAAGCTGACTGTACCTATTGCTCAGATTTAGTTTTCTAGAAATATATGCAAATTATTGCATATTTAGGTAAAACTGGTCTCATTTGCATATATAAACATCACATTTCAGAAAACTTGCAATACAAAAAATATTAGCCTTAATGTGAGTAAACAACTGTGAAAGTTTCAATTTGATATCTATAGTTTAACATTTTACTCATTTCACCTGTAGTAAATCCCAATAGCAAAATGCATGGGAAATTGCTACCTTTGACCTTGAATAAAAGTATGTTCCACTAAATATAAATGGGTAGATTTTTAATATGTGATGCAGGAGGGTTTAAGGATCAATAAAAAGTATGAACCATTACTATTGCAATTAGTTTAAGTTTTGGCCCTTTTTTGAGCTAGATTGACTGGCCTATTACAGTAAAGGAGATTCAATAAGTCAAAACACAAGAGGGTCATTCCACGTCAAATCAACCAGAGCGCACGCACTTGCGTCTCAAAAAAATCTGAAAAAAAAATACCATTTGTACCTATGTTACCCAGGAGACACTCTGTAAAATGTTTTTGTGCTAAGATCAATACTTTCCAAGTTAGACAGTTTTACGGGGGGAGGGGGGTGTCAATTTTGCTCTGCCTCTTTTGTTTGTCAAAGTTCATAAGCTCATTGCTCAAGAACTAGAATTTGTAGGAGGCTCAAATTTTGGAGGCTGGTGCATAAATTGGAATAGCATGCAGTAAAATCACCACGAGTGGTCTGGATCATCCTGGATGGTCATAGCAGTCCCTCAAAGTTGATCAACATTTTATTGGAGTTCTTGGCTGGGCTCTGTTTAGACTTACAGAATACATATTTTTACTCAACATAGGCTGTTGATTTTTTCCCCCTTTTTGAGATCAGTAGAAACACTCTCAGAAAAAGAAGAAAGAAATTCCATCAGGGACTGAACAGCAGACCTCACAAGTTTGAAAAATAATGTTGGATCTCATATTCAGAGCACCCTAACACTTGGTGGGAATATACAACGATTTTTTAAATATTTTTTTCTTTAATCTGCATTACCTCTTCTTTTTAAAAACACCAATTTGACTTGTCTTATGCAAATGTTTCTTTTTCATTTCCCACCCTGAGCATGGACAAAATGCAAAATGCAATCTGTGACAATGAGATCCGAAAGTGTCCTGATTTGACACGGAATCAACCATGTGTTAAATTCTCATGAGGCAGACAGCCCCACATCATCACATACCCTTCACTTAACCTAAAGATTGGTATGGTGCTTCTTTTTTTTTTTTTTTTTCAATTAGCCTACTACCTGGTTTGATTTGCATTGAGCTCAATGAGCATGAAACCAGCTAATAGACTAACTGAAAAAACACCATGCCAATCTCTAGGGATGGTGAAGGGTATGTAAGGATGTGGGGTTATTTTAATTGCAAAGGCCAAGGGAACTTTTTTAGGGTGCATAGTATCCTGGATCCATGAAATAATAAAAACCTGCCTGCCTCTATGGGAATTTAACACATAGGGGTTCAAATACTTATGACGCCTGTATTTTAAGGAAAACATTTATCTATTTACGATACATTATTCATTAACATAGAAAATTGGTGTCCTTAAATGTTGGATATTTCCTTATTTTTGTATTTACAGTAAGACATTAAGATCAATTTCCAAAAGATGATTTTATATTCCTCTTTATACTCAACTTTAGCATGTGTTCAAATACTTATGGAGGGCACTGTATATGAAATAAATAAATAAATAAATAACAAAGGTATAACATGTGTTCCCCCCAGCAATAACAAATAACAAATACAGTACACCTCCGCAATACATTTGTTACATTTGCCCCCCCCCCCCCCCCCCCCCCCCCCCCTTAGCTCACGTTAGCATCAGGGTTTCTGTTTTGCTGTAGTAACCTCTGCCGTCGTCCGCCACCCTGGTCTCTCGCGTTTCGTAGCCATGACTTAATTTCTTTTTCAACATTAGATGCCTGTGGCATCTCACCAACAAATCCAACTCTCCTCACAGCATCTGAATGGGTGTTAAAAAATAGCAACGCTTTACTTGAGGTTTTCGACAGAGTGACATGAACCTGTCACTAACATGACACATCTTACTCCGCTGACTAATGCGGATCCATGTGTTGGTAAGGGATTGGGTGGGATGGGGGGGGGGGGGGGTATTTGGCCAAAATGCTCTGTACTGTGTACTTTGTATTGTGTTGAAAAGTCAATAAAAATTGAATTACAAAAAAAAAAAAACATGACACATCATCATGAACATGTAATAACACTTGATGACATTACATTGGCATTACATGGTTTCTACATTCTTATACTACTTTTATAGTAAGCACCACTGGGGTCGTTATCTGCACGTTGGAGGAACATCATTCCACTGTCAACTGGACAACTACAGAATTTCTTGATGGTTTCAAGTTGTATTCATTTATTTATTTTTAAATCATGTACTCCTGTCCTGCAGAATGTCAGAGCAGTATTCCAAGCCATTTTCATAAAATTATGAAATATATCTAAAGGCAAATTTGGCTGTCTATGTTAAAAGAGAATGCCGGTGTAGCTATAGACTATTCTGGAAAATGAACAAAGACTGCATATGCATAATAATTTGGAATGCAGTTTGCCGGGGAGCAGAATTTCAAGCAGACGTTCAGGCAGGCCGGAGAAGACCGCCTCCTAGTTGTAGCTAAATAGCCAAATCGCTGTTTTAAACCACAGAAAGGCTCAAAGTTAGCCTGATTACCATCGACTTTCAAAGGCTCTGCGAGACTTTAGTCTGACCAAGGGCCTGTGCTAACACGGTTTCTCCAAGCGCTGGTTGACCCGCCTCCTTTAAGTGCCTCGATTTGCTACTGGTCGATGTCAGAAAGCGGTTTGCCGAGTTTAAACCAACAACAACACTCTTTCCTCTGCCTTGAACACGCCTCTACCCAGAGCCACTGCTCAAAGTTGATTGGTTCTCGACCAAAGGGGACAGTTCCGCAGATTTCGGGAACTCAGAAATCCTTCCCGATTAGCAGTTGACCAGACCAGCGACAGCAAAAGCCGAAGGTGTTACGTCACTGGGACGGCGTGCCAGGCTAGCTCAAAGTAGTCCCACTCTTCGTTGACAGTATAATGACATTTCCAACATTTAAAAAGAGGGCTGAGGCAAAACAACATATAATCACGTTTTAACACACCTGGGGCCTCATGTACAAAGCTTGCGTACGCACAAAAATGCTGCGTACTCCAAGTCTCACGCTCACGTCCGGATGTACAAAGACTGACTTGAATGTGAGAATGTGCGGTCCTCCACGCAAGCTTCATGCCTGGCGTACGCACATTTCCAGTGTGTATCGTCAGTTGGCGACACATAGAGGCAATGCAGCGCAACAACATTAGTTGATCACGAATCAAGGCCTTTATTTGCACAGCATATTAAAAATAGCACTTCGAAATAGGCCTATGTTTCTAGATAATTGGCCATGCAACATGCGTTAATAGTACCAAACTATGCAACAGCCTATATCTGCAATTAAAACTGTAGTCTTATCAGAGGATATCAAGAATTAGGTAGCCTAATGTGAAACGTATAGAGATAATGCCTATATTTAGTTCCATACATGATTATTCACTTGCTTATCAAACATTTCAGATTTCGAAGAGCTTTCCTTCCTCGAAATCTGTGATGAATGTGGTCGGCTTCACGCATATGTCCATGTCTAAAACATTTTCCGACAGTTTTCAGTAAAACAAAAAACAAATGGGACAAGATGATCCGTGTGAATAGCTTAGTGCGAATTGAAGCAATTTCCCTGACTGACTGCATAGGCTACTTTGACTTTCCTCGAGTAAGCATTCACATTATTGTTGTAACACTTGTGCAAAATATAGGAATATGATCCAGAAATCGTCGTGGCAAAGCGTGGATAAACTTACTATGGGTGCGCGATGCGTGTTCTTACTCGGACACGTGTGATTTAATTACCTTTTAATTATTGCAGTTATTTTGTAATGCTTGAAATGCCCAACAAACCGCGTTATGTGAACCTTGTCACTTGCAGACTGACCAATGAATCTGCCACGGTCTCTGACCCTTGTAGCCACTGCCACGCTCTGCCTCTACTGTTTTTTTTTGTTATTAATTACAGATGATAAAGACGTAGGCTACTGTCTTTACCATGTTGTCTGATAAGAGCACTTCTACCTCGCAATCGCTGGTAATAAACGTTTAATACTTTTTCGATTTGATTATATAAATTATTACATTTTGTAGCAGGTTCAAGAACGGATGGATCCACAAATGATTTTTTTCTCTTATTAATATTGTGGGATAAGGCGTTTTGCCTTCGCGGAGGTCTGAGTTTTCGAGTGGCCTTCTAGTTAGCATATTAAAATGAGTGTGATTGAGGGAGGAGAGGGGGTGGAGTATAATGCTCATGCATGTGCGCTTAATTTCACGTTATTTGGGATGTACAAAGGAAAGCTGCGTGGATTGCTGCGTACGCATGGTTTCATACATCTGATTTTTTTTGTGCGTACGCTTCTTTCCAGATTTTCGCGTACGCAATGTTGTAGTAAGAATTCCATGCAAGTCTTTGTACATGAGGCCCCAGATCTCTCATTTACTCAAGAATTTAGAAAATTAAATAATAATAATAAAAATAATACCACCGAATGACAAGGTGTATAAGGTATACAAGAAATACACTATATTGGCAAAAGCATTCGCTCACCTGTCTTGACTCACATATGAACTTCGGTCACATCCCATCCTTAAAGGAATATTCCGCCATTTTTGGAAATATTTTCCACCTCCCCTTGAGCAAAACGATCGATATTTCCCTTTTTCCCGTTCATCCAGCCATTCTGTGAGTCTGGCGATACAACTTTTAGCTTCAGCCTGGCATAGATCATTGAATCGGATTAGACCATTCGCTTCTCGCCTGCTAGCATCATGCTTAAAAGTAACTAAGATTTCCGGTAATTTTCCCATTTAAAACGTGTCTCTTCTCAAGTTAGAGTGCAATAAGACCAACTGAAAATGAAACCTGGCATTTTCTAGGCTGATTTGACATGGAACTACACTCTCATCTGGAGTAATAATCAAGGGAAGTTGCAAACGTACCATGGGCACAGTGATATCACGCACTACTACTGCTTGTTGCCTATGGGGACTATTTTCAGATATCACTGCGCCCATGGTACGTTTGCAACTTCCCTTGATTATTACGCCAGATGAGAGTGTAGTTCCATGTAGTTCCAAGCTATGCTAGGCTGAAGCTAAAAGTTGTATCGCCAGACTCACAGAATGGCTGGATGAACGGGAAAAAGGTAAATATTAATTGTTTTGCTCGAGGGGAGGTGAAAAATTAGCTTATTTCCAAAACTGGTGGAATATCCCTTTAATCCATAGGGTTTATGATGACATCAGTCCACCCTTTGCAGTTATAACAGCTTCAACTGTTCTGTGAAGTCTTCCCATAAGGTTAGGAGTGTGTTTCTGGGATTTGTTGACCATTCTTTCAGAAGTGCATTTGTGAGGTCACACATTGATGTTGGATGAGGTGACTGGCTCTCAGTATTCATCCTAATTCATCCCAAAGGTGTTCTATTGGGTTGAGGTCAGAACTTTATGCAGGCCAGTCAAGTTTATCCACACCAAACTCTGTCATCCATGTATTTATGGACCTTGCACTGGTGCACAGGCATGTTGGAACAAGTAGTGGCCATCCCCAAATTTCCCACGAAGTTAGGAGCATGGAATTGTCAAAAATCTCTTGGTTAATGCTGAAGCATTCAGAGTTCCTTTCACTGGAACTAAGGGACCAAGCCCAGCTCAGGGACGGCCCCTTCCTGTTCCAACATGACTGTGCATCAGTGCACAAAGCAAGGTCCATAAAGATAGATAGATAGATAAAGGCATGAATGACAGAGTTTGGTGGGGATGAACTTGACTGTCCTGCACAGAGTCCTGACCTCAACCCGATAGAACACTTTTGGGATGAATTAATGTGGATACTGAGAGCCAGTCGCCTCGTCCAACATCAGTGTGTGACCTCACAAATGTGCCACTGAAAGAATTGTCAAAAAATCCCAGAAACACACACCTAAACTTTGTGGAAAGTCTAAGAGTTGAAGCTGTTATAGCTGCAAAGAGTGGACTGACATCATAATAAACCCTATGGATTAAGGATGGGATGTGACTGAAGTTCATATGTGAGTCAAGACAGGTGAGCGTCAGGGTCCGGTTCGCCCTGTCGGTCCTTATTTTCCCGATAATGACCAGCGTTCTATACATTATCCCTTACGTATATACAGCAGTGAAAATAAGTATTGTACATGACACATTTTTTTTCAACAGTTATGTCTGACTGGACTACTGACATGAAATGTATTAATAGTCAGGGGGCCAAAACTGATATTAAAACTTTGTCGGACACTTTTTGGTACAAGCATACAACCTATCCAGTATTGATATTTAACCCCTCAACATGAGTTCTAGACAGGTTGTCAGCTTAGAAAACGTTATTTTGTCCATTTTAACACTATATTCTTAAAAATGGAAAAAGCGGATTTTCCCCCCAAAGTGCTTCCTTTTTCTTCCATGTTACCTACTGTAATTTTGGGCAAATGTGCAATATAATCCAACTTGTGTGCAAGCATGATCATTAAAAAATAATGATCAATAAATACCACAAGAGTATCACACCACAAGGGCCACTGTTGTGTCAGGGGGCCAATTCTGAAAAGGGCTTCCGTTAAGACTTTTGCAGACATGTTTTGGTTCAAGCTGTCAGTGTCACCCTATTTTTTTTTTGTTAGAAGACACAAATAGGTAAGATATCAAAGTGGTTGTGAAGACGAAGTTAAAAGCTTGTAGGGAGAGACATGCAATGCTGCACAAGTTATAATATTTAAATGTTACAGTGAAAATGTAGAACTGTATGGGTGGTGTATAGTGCTATTTAACTTCATAAATATACCAGGCTGTGACACAAATGATATTTAATGGACATATTACTATAGTTATTCATTCAATCCAAACATAACTGCTCTCTCACTACTTTAGGGTTAGGGGTTAGTAACTAGTTAGCAATAACAACTTTGTTATAGTCGTATGGCAAAGGTAGGCTATATTTTTCCCCTGTAAAACCCGGGAAGTTAACTGAACTCAAATTATTTGAGTATACTGTAAAGCCTGGGAAGCTAACTTATCTGAAATTATTTGAGTAAACCGGATGCCTTGACATTTGAGTTTGGCAACTCATTTAATTTGAGTGTAAATAAGTCATTCAACTGGAGTTATTAGTATATTGTACAGTATGTATTGCATTTTGTGTTGGGATAACTTAAAGGAGTCAAGTAAACTACACTAATTTTATTCACCTAATAACAACTTCAGTGAATTGTCATGACAAGTAAGAATTATGTAGGCCTACACACGAAAAAATGCAATGTACTCAATGTGTGAGCCATCATTTTCTATGGATTATGGGTAAATGCTTCTTTGATTTTCTAATAAGTATTTGTTCTCTTTGCTGTTAATTGTGGCTTCTTACTGTTTACCAGGTGATGGGCAAAAATATTGTGTTGATGATTTTCAGAATATGGTCAGATATACCATTAAGGAGAAGCCCATTCTCAAAATATAAAGAACATTTTGAGGTTCACTTTTTCTTGGCCTAATGTAAAGTTGATTGCGTTTCCCAATTTGACTTTGACCTATAGTCACTTGAAAGTATCACAAAGTTGAGTATCCCAATGGTGTGATTGAGCCTCCTATTGTCTGTCTGTATTGTCTCTTTATAATGAATAGGATTACTGCAGAATGATGGTAGTGAAACATAATATTTATCACCATGGCAGTACTGGCCATCATGATATACTGTATCTTCAGATTATCATTACGTCTGTCAGAAGCATTACAAGTGATCTAAGATTTTAAAGTCTGTTATGGATAGTCATCTGCTTGATGGTGTGTGGTGTCAATGTAAATAACACAATAATATAACAGCTATAGTATAGCCGTAAATATAGTTTAACTATTGCATTTAAGATTCAATTTCAGTCAAGATTAATATGTGATAATGTGTTAAGAATACTATGGACAGTGACATTCTGGGAAATGTAATGTGTGGTCAGCCATTTCTTATTGTGAATATACTTCTTGCCATGATTACTTAATTGAAATGAGTGGCATATACAGTCATGGCTGAAAGTGTTGGCACCCCATGCAATGAATAATGTATCATGAATAAATAAATGTTCTTCCTTAAAAGGGGTCATACGTATTGGCACCCCTATGTTAACCCTATGTTCTCAACTCCCATAGAGGCAGGCAGATTTTTATTTTTAAAGGCCACTTATTTCATGGATCCAGGATACTATGCATCCTGATAAAGTTCCATTGGTCTTTAGAACTAAAATTGCCCCACATCATCACACACCCTTCACCATACCTAGAGATTGGCATGGTGTTTTGTTCAGTTTTGTTCAGTTAGCCTATTAGCCTGTTTGATGCTCATTGAGCTCAATGCAAATCAAACCAGCTAATAGGCCAACTGAATAAAACACCATGCCAATCTCTAGTTATGGTGAAGGGTGTGTGATGATGTGGGGCTATTTTAGTTCCAAAGGTCAAGAGAACTTTATCAGGATGCATAGTATCCTGGATCCATGAAATAAGTGGCCTTTAAAAATCTGCCTGCCCCTGTTAACCCTTTGTGTTAAATTTCCATAGGGTTACATAGGGGTGCCAATACATTTATTTATTTATGATACATTATTCATTCACATAGAACGTTGGTGTCCTTAAAGGTTGGATATGTTCTACTTTTATTACTTAAGGCATTAAGATCAATTTCCAAAAGATGATTTTATATTCCTCTTTTTAGTCAACTTTAACATGGGTGCCAACACTTTCAGCCATGACTGTATTTTACTCAAGTTGAAATTAGGTGTATACAGTAGTTTACTTGACTCCTTAAAGTTATCCCAACACAAACTACACACATAGAAATAACTCAGCTGAATGACTTATATACACTTAAGTTAACTTCCCGGGTTTTACAGTGCAGCCAAGCAGTGGTGCTCAGGTAGGCAGCCAACAGAAGGTACCCAGGGACCATGTCCATGTGCTGTCTGAGTCCTGGTCAGGGACATCGACACTGCCTGGTACTGCACTGACTTCCACTTTCCTCACATCCACATATCGTCAACTCCAAGCACCTGACCTGTACTCGCCAAGCTCCAAGCACCTGACCTCTGTGGTTAAAAGCTGGGGGGAAAGCATGCCATCCTTCATGTGCCTTCTTCTGTTGGCTGCCTATACCCGAGCACCACTGCTTGGATGGGGAAAAATGCCTTTGCCATACGACTATTACAAAGTTATTACTACTAACTAGTTACTAACCTCTAATCCTAAAGAACTGAGAGAGCAGTTATGTTTGGGTAGAATTGATAACTATAGTGATATGTCCATTAAACACAATTTGTCACAACCTGGTACATTAATGAAGTCAAATAGCACCATAGACCACCATCTACAGTTCTACATTTTCGCCATAACATTAAAGTATTACAACATGTGCAGCAGTGCACTGTCTCTCCCTACAAGCTTTAAACGTGGCTTGACTCATTCCCATAGATAGGGGTACTGATTGATAGAGGTTTTGGAATGCTATGTTATGTTTCCAATCTGATATTCACTTTGAAAACTGGTTCTCTTTAGGCGGAGATTGTTTTTTTCATGTTCTAGGTCTGTTGTCTCTTATACTGTACAATAAATGTTAATTCTGACACTTCAGCAGACATCCCACGAGTGTTAGCTTTCATTCCATACCATTTTTATCTATATGGTCCTTGTGGTTGTGGAGATATTCAACATTTATCGTTGGCATGTCATGTTGAGCAGGAAACCAAAAAATTGGCCTGAAATTGCTTGCACAAGTCAAAAAAAAAAAAATTTTGCTTGACAACCACCATAATATCTTACCTATGGGTGTCTTCTAACTAAAAAAATAGGTTGACCGCTTGTACCAAAACATGTCCGCAAAAGTCTTAACGGAAGCCCTTTTCAGAATTGGCCCCCTGACTATAACTTAAAAAAATCTACACAAGTAAAGAAATCAGAACTTTAAACCCCCAAGTAACGATTACCGGTGTAACGGTAAACAATGATTAAAAATGTTGACGATAACAATTACCGCTTTCATTTCAAATATCATAATTATCACGGTTGATTACCACGGTGTGGAAACTGTGTGTTTAATCTTTCCCAGCTTTACCCAAGGCTGCTTTTGACATAGGCCTGGTAGGCCACAATGAAACAAAACTAGCATTTACCAGGCATTTCCTGAAAAGGCATGTAGACTCTTCCCTGAAGAAAAGCGGCAGTCCTTCCAGGGCTATCCTTCTCCTATGTGCTGTGATATCTGCCACCTGCACATACTGTAGATGGAGATACAGAAAGAATGACAATATTTGACACAATTCCCAATTGTTGTTTAATTTAGCTATAGACTGCATCAGTTACAGGAAATTTCCCACGGGAAATTTGTTGGTTTAGGTTGAGATGGTCACTGTACTATCAGCAGGAAAAAGAACAAGAACACTTGGTACAACATATACTAAATAGCAGACCAACTGCTAAAGTATTACAAAGCCATTGTAATTTTTACTCTTAATTCATACATGATGCAGTTTACAGCCTATGCTTGTGGACAGCCGTGGCCTACTGGTTAGGGCTTCGAGCTTGTGACCGGAGGGTTGCGGTTCCATCCCCGACCAGTCCACGGCTGAAGTGCCCTTGAGCAAGGCACCTAACCCACCTCGCTGTGCTATGTGTGTTCACTAATTCGGTTAAATTGGGTCAAATACAGAGAACGAATTTCCCTCACGGGATCAAAAAAGGATATATACTTATATACTTCATGAGACTCAATTACAGCATACAGTTGTGGGTTCTGTTCTGTTTATGCCGATGAAACGGCAGTAAGTCTAGAGGGGAAAAATTGGGCATACACTGACTGCCAAATACCTGACTTGTGTTGAATGATGATGGCTCGGTGATGCAATATGGCATCTTTGCTTCCTCTGGAAAACATGCAGCATGTGTAGGGGAAGATGGATTCATTAAAATACTTAGGGAGTCCTAAGAGAGGATTGGAGGCCATTGCCCATTAGGAATGAGCTAAGATGCATTTGCAACAGGTTAAAACACATATGTGCTCTTCCAAATATGAAAGACACTTGTTATGAAGGTGTTGAATAAGTGTGAGACTGCACTAGTTCTTTTTTGGTGTCAACTTGTGTCAAATTGAGAGAAAACACTTGTTGAGCTATTTAAATTGTGCTGGTTTGATTTGCTTACTGAAAACATTGAAAGTATATGAATTTTGTAACATTTGCAGATAACCTGATCAAATGTTCCTGTTCTATTGCCTATGCACTTGACCATGACCAGATATTTCCTTTAAGCTTATAAACAATGTGCAAAAAATACATAGATAGACAAATAGATATACACAGACATGCAGAGAAATACATTAATACTTGCCTCATCATTGAGAAACAGAGCAGGCCATATTTGACTAATTTCTCTGATATGGGAATCAACCTCCACAACATCTTGATGGCAAAGAGAAAGGTGGACTGCATCACTCTAGGACTGAGACAAGAGGACAACTTATATTTCTGTAATCGAGTAAAAGTATAAACAACTGAAAGTATATCAATGTTGCATTCGGCTATTGCCACAAATGTAGCCCATCATCGGTCGGTCCTCTGTTCAAATAGCAAGTTCGACTGCAGAGCTGAACACTGTCCCAGATAGAAGTATTCCAAATGCTTCAAAAGGTAATCATCAACAAAGTTATCCCTCAAACAACATGTAACCTGCGTGCGGTCCAGTCCTGCACACTCCGTGCTTGATCCCGTCAACCACATAGTGGCAGTTGTCACTGACTAGCACGACCATATATGGCTCTATTGATGTCTAATAACGTTCAACACAGTTACCTTACGTTACCAGATGGTAGCTAGCATGTATAATATATTAGTACCATATGGAAACAACCTACCATTGACTTTGTTTAATTATAACCAATATACTATGGTTATTGCCTGTGCTTACATAAAGAAGCCATGAACATTAAAAAAGGTATTTATTTATCTACGTTGTAAAAGCAACCATATATCTTGTACAGTTTACATAACTTCTCATTAACTCATTCCAAACATCACTATACAAATTCAAATGTGTCTGAAAGAAGAACATTGTACGTAGGCCTATCATTATTTCATGGTCATTTTTTGACCTGGTTTAAACTCAACTTAGACTCTTTATGCAGGTGAGTAAAACATAAAACACTACCATTTAAAGCAGCCACAATGTGCTAATATGCTTAAGAAAATACTTGCATAATAGGTGACCAACAGTAAATATACCTTCCCATGAATATTTGACAATGTTCGCAATCGAGAACAAAATGTTTATTGCTTTCAACTAAGCTTACGTTGTGCTTAAGAACAACATAAGAACATTCATGTTTGGTTTCACACCATAGTGAATGGAGAGGAGAATATATTGTCTTTGGTGTGGTGTAATGAATCATGCAGCAATATTTTGGAGAAACATCCATCTTTTATGGATGAAATGACGTGTGAAGAAGAATATCCTTTATAGGACAATAAAGACTCTATATCTCCAAAAACACTCAGCAATCTTACAATGGTTTGTTATAACATCAGAAAATTAGACACACAGCCTTACAACTGGGTGGAATAATGTGTGCCATTAAAAAGGCAAGAGTCTAAAAAGACACCAAAGTTCACTCTGGCAGAAAGCCAGCATATTGTTAATGTTCGGGACAGGCTTGTGCAAAATACTAGCCTAGAAATCTAGACGCCCCTAGCAGCAGCAAATCTAATTGGCTGCCCGGGTCAGTCTAGGAACTCTAGCTTGGGAGCTGGGCATTGGCAGAATCACCAGACTAATCACATCGTGTACAGTCGATGGGCGGGCTTAACATAATAGACCTCTGAAGTTCGCCTACAAAAAAGCTGGCATCTTTAAAATTCGGTATCTGCCGATTTTTCCTATGTGAAAATAACATGGGAATTTTGAATTATCGCACCTGTTAAACTCTCGCGGGGACGATAAAGTCTTAAATGCAGACGTTTTCCTGAACACACTTTTGTCCTCTGCCTTCTTGTGCATACTGTGATCTCCGGTAGGCCTACGTGAAGTCAGCACACTTTCATTTTTGCTACCCCAGAGCTAACTTAATGGCAAGTTGCATCGCAAGTTAGCTCTGGGGTAGCAAAAATCAAAGTCTGCCGCCTTCGTGTACCGGAGATCACAGATTCCTATCGAAGGCAGAGGACAAAAGTGTGTTCAGGAAAACACCTGCATTTCCGATTTTGTCATCCCCGCGAGTTTAACAGGTGTGATAATTCCAAATCCCCATGTTAATTAACCATAGGACAAATCGTCAGATACCGTAACTCCTTATATGGGCAAAGATGGTAGCTTTTTTTGTGGGCAAACTTCAGAGGTCTATAGACCTCTGAAGTTCGCCTACAAAAAGGATCCAAAGCTGCCATCTTTGCCCATATAAGGAGATCCGGGAGTTAATTGAAGCTAACTGCCTATGGCAAGTTGCATTGTAAGTTAGCTCTGGGGTAGCAAAGATCAAACTGTGCCGTCTTCACCTACCGAAGATCACAGTATCCACTAGATGTCAGTGGACAAAACTGTGTAGCGAAAAACGTCTGCATTTCCAATGTCATCATCCCCGCGAGAGTTTAACAGGTGCGATAATTGAAAAAACCCATGTTATTTTCCTATAGAAAAAATCTCAAGATACCGGATCTCCTTATTTGGGCAAAGATGGTGGCTTTTTTGTAGGCGAACTTCAGAGGTCTATGGTGACTGACATGCGACCAGAAGTTGCAACGGTTACACATCATGCTACTTTAAAACAAGAAGATGATTCGTTTAGCGTTATCCTATTGCGTGGAGAAGGAATTTGAAAGACAACTGTTTATCCCACCCCTCCGATTGGGTCCTGCCTAGGGTTATCTTGATGTGGGTCTGGCTGGTCAGGCTTAGCCTGATTGCCATCGACTTTCAAGGCTCTGCGAGACTTTAGTCTGACTAAGAGCATGTGCTAAACAGTTTCTCCAAGCGCTTGGTTGACCCGCCTCCTTTAAGTGCCTCGATTTGTTACTGGTCAATGTCAGAAAGGGGTTTGCCGAGTTTAAATCAATAACAACTCTGCCTTGAACACGCCTCTACCCAGAGCCGTTGGAGCTGCTCAAAGTTGATTGGTTCTCGACCAGAGGGGGCAGTTACGCAGTTTTGCGGAATTCAGAAATCCTCCCCGATGAGCAGTTGGCCAGACCAAAGCCATCGATATCTCAAAGTTGCGACAGCCGTTGACTTCCATCTTAAAGCCAGATTAGAGCGGTCACGTGGTTAGTGGGTAGACTCAGTAGTTCCCTCGGTCCCTGGTTTACTACGGGATTGACAGCAGCGATCGCATTAATATTTACGGTAAATACTCGATGAAAATTACTGTAAACTGCATTTCCACATACATATATATTACTCAATGAAAATGCATTATTATGCACACGACTATAAGTCATGTAGAAAAGTCTTAATATAACACCTGAGATATTCATCCATTCTCAATGGAATAGTTCCCGGATGTGCCGCCATTGTTTGTACACGGGAGTCAATGGTAGTGTCGCAACTTTGAGATATCGATGGCTTTGGGCCAGACCAGCGACAGCAACGCCGAAGGTGTTAGGCTACGTCACTGGGAGGGCGTGCAAGGCTAGGTCAGGCTAGCACAATTCAGAATTGAATTGAGAATGACTTATAAATTCCAATTCAATTCTTGAGTTTGAATATGAATTGAGGTCAAAAACAGGATGTAGAATTACAATTCAAATTTAATACAGGAAGTAGAATTTAATTCAATGAAAGTCATGTACATAATTTAAGGAGTTTCCTGTTGGGCTTTTTCCAGTAGGACTAATAGCCTGTTTGATTTGCATTGAGCTCAATGAGCATCAAACAGGCTAATAGGCCTACTGGAAAAAGGACCATGCCAATCTCTAGCTATGGTGAAGGGTATGTGATGATGTGGTTTAATGTTTACTCATTTTTTTAATTATTTTTTGGTTATCAGTAGACAATGGCCCTTATTTATCAACAGAGCGTAGAAACCAGTGTATATATCTGAGCGCAGAAATCATCTTACGACGGGGCTCACGCGTGATTCATCAAACTTTCGTATCACTCCAATTCCAGCGTAAGAATAAACGTGTGTTGATAAATGTGGCGGCTGGAAACAAGGTGATATTTAAATATCACACCCCTGTATTATGCTCGTTTTAATGGCCTCGCCCCTAGAATTTGCGACATGAAGGTGCATTATATGTCCAAAAGAGATCATCATGATCTCGAGCCACAGTGACGTCCAGCTAAACCTTGTTAATTTTAACAGCTAGAAGCTGTCATGAAGGAAGGCGGAAAACTAGAGCGATTTAAGTGCAACAGACTTTATTTTCGCAGAGAGAACACATCATACATACATTCATTACAAAACCTTACGACACTGAAATTTGCCCTTTGAAAATAATTTAAAATATATAATTCATGAATGTTGCGTTTGCCAAAGAGAATATAATCATCTCCTATATGGCTATCCTAAGCCATAAAATGTGTCAATATAATATGCTACATTACAGCAAATAGGCTGCACATGTACAGGAAAGGTGTTATGTCCGAGATAGTCCATCAATTCAGCACGGTGCTATGCTGCCTGAAACTTGCGTACGCGAGTTCAGGCTAGATGTGAGATTTGAGCGTTTAGCACCGATCACGTTTACATTGATAAATGCTGTAGCCTACTTTGCGTGGAAACAAGCGTACGCTGGTTTTACGCCTGTTTTTGGTCGTACGCACGTTTCATAAATGAGGGCCATTGTTAGGCTAATTCACTATCTCAAGGCTCGTCATGGATATAACACGTTTTTTTTACAGTCTATGGTGTGTGTGTGTGTGTGTGTGTCGGTACGCAAGCTGAGTCAGTAGCCTATAAGTTAGCAACTTTGAGGTTGCAATGCAACTTCCCATTGCCAACCAACTAAGTTGCTAACAGGTTAGCAAATATGGTTTTGGGAAAAGGATTCAGACACTTTCAAGAACAACCAGACAGACGACATCTGGGTTGCCAACTCTCACGCTCCCGCCGTGACACTCACGATTTCAGCATCAATCTCACGCTCTCACGCAGACACAAGAAATGTCACGCCAAAATCCATTCTTCTTTTTCTTCAACCCGTTCATAATCAGTTGGTGACTAGACCACAGCAGATCATAGCCTATTGTAGACAGAAGACGAACTTAAGGCATGTATAGGCTATAGGCTCTTTAGATCAATAGCAGGTATAGGTATAATATCTGTCTACAACGTTCTCAGCGCAGAGAAATTATTTGCGGCGGGCGAAGTGCAAAATGCGCACCATTCTTTTCTGTCGGATTGCTCACGAAGTTCACACTGATATGAATGACACTTGACAGAGCGCAATCTTTCTGATGGCAGTTAATGCAATTAATGCAATTAATGAAGCCATTCAGTAGCCTATTCCAGTTTTTAAATTGCAATAGGCCTACATTTCTACTTGTTCTCCAACTTCAGGCAGTAGGCACTGACAGTAACAAAGTTATGTCCGCTTTGTTAACTTGACAGCGAGCGAAGATATTCTATTCTGTCAAAAGTAGGGCCACTGCTGATGAGCTATTCAACATTCTCAACAATTACCCTACTGTAGTCTACCTGGCAGAACATGACATCAAATGGGAAAGCTGTGAGGGACTCGGATGGCGCACATACGATAGCAGGTAAAAGAAATGGCCTGCAGACCGTGATAGAGGGGGTAGCGCCCGATGCGCAACGGACGGACTGTTTCATTCAGGGAAGCGCTCGCGTCAGGGCCTGACCTGACCTGACTGAAATTTTGAACGAGGTTGTGCTTCATTTAGCCTATAACACAATGGTAGCCTATAGTTGGCCCTATTTCTGTAATTTTGGAAATCATCTTTTTTGAAGCAAGGATTAACACCTTGTCAATGACAAAAACTGACGATATTGGTCATTGATTTAGATTTTTATTTTCTCTATTTCTGAACTGATATTTAGGCCTATCTGTAGCCTAACTGTTACCGAGGTATATTTAGCAAGTGACGTTATGTCAATAAATTTGACAATTTTGAGCTTGACCTAGGCTACTACTTTTTTAGAGTGATGATGATGGACAGGTGGGGGTCGAGAAAGCCCCCTTGATCAAAGTGGGGAATGAAAGAAAAAGTTTGAGAACCACTGCAGGCTATGTAGCGCCCCAAAATAATTAACTAGGCTACTGCTCTTCCACTTGTTTAGTTTTATTTTATTTTTTTTACTAGAAAACAAGCATTAGCATCCCAAATCAAATCAAGAGATATTAAAATTATTGACTGATTGTCAATATCAAAACAATTGTGACACATTAAAATTCTTATAATGTTTTTCACTGGCTATGGCTCCTAACTGATGCATGAGATATATAGACCTAAATTTATGTATGGATAGATAGATAGATAGCCTAGCCTACAGTACAGCCTTCTGTAAATAGCTATATTGTATTGGATGTGAGTTGTATCGGTCTACAACACCACTAAATGACATTGAGAAACCCATGCTGATATATTATATTCACCTGTGTAACAACCATGTTAGTATATGTTGTGGTCTAGGCGGCCCGTGTGTCTGGCAAGGGGCCTGCACTTAAAGATTGTGCTGATACCTTTTGCAACCCCCCCCTAACTTCACAAAATCTCACTCCAGCCAACCACCCAAAGTTGGCAACCCTGCATCTCTGCCTCCTCACCAAAGGCAGTTGAAAGTTGCTGCATCACTTGGTGAGGGAGGGCTGCTGATATTGAGACTTGAGGTGACCGTATCGGTCACCCCGATATCCCCGTCCCCAACAACACACGTGACTGTTTGTAGACCTTTTTTGTTTCCAGAAAAGGTACATGTTATGCTACCTTGGGGCTAAAGTTCGATCAAAGTACATGCCAAAATGTGAAGGCCACCTTAGAAAACAAAAATAGCCCCCAACCATTAGGCTATCCCTTTTTCTGACATTGGCTTTCAACTAATACAGATAGCCTAAGTAGACTATTCAACCAAAAACATTGATTGATGAATAACCAATTGATTGATTATGAGTAACATCTTGGTTAAAACCAGAATGTCTAATAAGGGACGGGCTCTGGTTAAAACAACCAATGCTGGCTTTACCAATGATATTAGTATTTGAACAATCTGTTTTTAGAGTGTAGAGTAATATCAGGGACAGAATATCAAAATATTCACTGAACGATGCATACTGTATTTTGTTTTTGGTTTGCAATGCCTTTGTACATTGGTTGGTCAAAAAAAAAAAAAAAAAATCCTATGAGTGAGGGCTGCCCACAAAAAACCTGCATGGGCCCAATGGTACAAAAGTTCCTCTGGGCCAGAATGGGCTAGCCCACACTGGGCCAGCAGGGGCTTTCTGGGGGCAATCAGCTAATTGTGGGCTGCCCAAAGAGAGCCCACAGAGAGCCCAAAGGTTTGGTCCTGACCTGGGCAAGCCCACGCTGGCCCTGCATGGGTTTGTATGGGTTTGGCCCTAGCCCACACTACCCGAAGAAATACCGCATGGGCCCCATATGGGCCCCGCAAGGGCGTGTTTGCTGGGAAGTTTTGTTTCATGTTTATTTCATAACATAAGACTTGAAATAGATAACGTGTTTTAGTGCTGCTTGGTTACGACTAGATTGTTAGCTTGGTAGCCTACGACTAGATTGTATGCTAGCTTGAAGTTGTGTGCGAGTTGATGAGACTTTGGTGAAGCTGTCGGGATCGGCATGTCAAACTGTCATTTGATTCCCTGCCCTCCAAGGTCTGGTTTAGGCCTACTGCCAGTCTACTGCCCTGCTAGTTTAGTCTCTTTGAGTTTTGTGGAAATTATTGGTGAAATCCGTGGCATGGCCATAATGTGAGCTGGCAATTAATGCCAATGCCAATGGCATTCTGAAATAGCCAACAAGCAGTGGCAATATTAGGGCAATACGTTTTGTGACTTCTATGTTTAATATCATGGGTGGTGTGCTGTGACATTTTCTGTTGAGACATTTGTCAGTGTGTACCGTGAAGGTTTGGCAAACACTGACTGTAGGATAGCCTAGCCCTGTAGTTCCACATGGGTGTGAGACCGTGTTGCACAACCATAGAGAAAAACGAAAGATGGATGAGGCTAACGAAGCGCGCTCGTTTAAATTGGCTTGGGAAGAGTTAGACTTGGGCTATTCTTTGAAGGTTGAGCAGATAGAAGCACTCAAGTCATTCGTTTTAAAGAAGAATGTATTTGCCCTTTTGCCGACCGGCTACGATTGGTCACAAATGCTGGCCTATTACGTGCAGAGGCAGTTTGAAAGACAACTGTTCTTCCCACCCACAGTCTTCAGCTCTGTGAATGGTCCGACCCCAGACTATACATTTCTGTATAGTTTGGCTTGCCAGGCTACTCCAACATTGGAAGTCAGAGTAAACATTGGTCATACTGTTATCCAGTTGTGTGCAGTGAGATTTTCGAATGCATGCTTGGTGCCGCCCCTCGAGTTGGCCCATTACATTATTCCTGGCCAGACCCTTAATCTCTCTAGATTATCAGGGTCTGGATTTTACAGGCTATGTAGGCGCATGCAACTGCAGGAAACTTGACAACACTTGCCAGAACACTGAAGAGGACTGCAAATAAGCTGTCCCTGTAACTTCTACATAGTTCAATGAATATCACCATGACCCATGGATCTTCCTGCTTTTTGATCTTATTTGATTAACAACTCAATAGATCTGATGATGTCCACATGCCTAAACTGCTAACCTGGTCTAGTACCACCAGCTGACTAAATAGGAAATGTCCCAGACATTGACACTTTGGTTAATTGGTCTGAAACTTTCTTAAATATTAGATACTATGATAAGGCTTGTACTGACATGCCTAAGTCACATGTCTGGTATAGCCCCCGCCCCTCCAAGCAGGTAGGCTGGAAGCAGATTTGTAGGATGACTACCAACTGTTATTGCATTGCACTGCATATCACAAAATGTATTTCACAAACTAAAAACTTGGAAGCGTATCATTGTACCCTACATGTTTGTGGTGAAATGCCACCAAGTGACTGCCATCAATGTAAAACATCACCCGACAAGAAGTGAGCAAGTGCTTCCAATGTAGAAAACAAAAACAAAGAGCACACACATGAGATATGTGCATTTGACAAACGCACATGTTGCTTTGTTAGATTTCAAAATGTCACAGGTTGTGCACCACAGGTGCTCGGGCCCGCCATCGCCGCTTGCGGCTATATTTAAAGTTTAAAGTAACTTTTTGTATTTGTTTGTACATTTTTATCCTCAAAACAAAATTAACAAAAGTAAATGCAGCCTTATAATACAGTATCAACAATAACAGTAATAATAATCATAATTGAGTAATTATTGAGAGCTAAAAACAACTATATTTGCAATATCTAAGCAGGTTCTTCACATTACTTCACAAATCTGAATATGGCATCCAATTGCCCATGTAGGAAAACCTACAAAAGCACATTCAATTCATATTTGTACCTTGTTTAGCCAAAAAGATATACTGAAAAATAGATTTCAGGCTGGAGGAGGCGGCCATTTTGAATCTCAATTTTGAGGCATTATGGGATATTTTTGAGCTTCATATACAGCAGATTTGGATTCAGCACCCTTTAATACCCTTAGAAAAGTTGTATAACATAAATAATCACAAAATGCCTTCGGGGTTCTGATTTTTTGAAAATTGACCCTGTCTATTGGCATTAGTCAAACATTCTAAATGGGAAGATTAATTATAATGGGTTTGAAATACGTACTTGATAGAGGACTACATAATTTTAATAATCTGACATTGTTTTCAATGTCAATAACCCTACAGTACAGCCAAAATTGATGGAAAAACTGCTGTAAAATGCTGTTACAAAGGAGTTAATAGGGAGTGAACTGGCTCTCCCTAAATGGGCTCTGCTTCAATGGAACAGTTGTTATAGTCAGGCAGCCATGGGGTCGGACCTGGTTTTGTCGGTTAAAGTTGTTTTTGCAGAATCTAGTAGACTAGGGGTACCTCTGTAAGATTTAAGGGGGTGCCCGGTGATATCCCTTGGGCAATTTTGTATATCAAGCCTTTCTTGTCCAATGTGTTGAATATAAGGCGGATATAGTACAGGTGAATGGGGTAAAAAAAATGAACAAGCAGATATCACTATAGCCCTTTTTCCATTAAAAAGTTAATTTGCTTTAAAAACGATGCGCATCAAAAGTTAGTGCGACACATGTGATGGAAAATGACTTCTATCGCTCTAACGTCGGTTTTGTCGTGATAAGTTAATTCGCTCGCCAGAGGTGGATTAAGTACGGGATAATGGACGACACGCCGTGCGGTTATGTAAGGGATAACGGCCGACGAGGTGACCGGTTCGATGGAAATAATGGCTAGGTGGAGGTCTAGAACTCCGGCGACGTGCGAACCGGTCGACCTCGAAGGCCGTTATCCCGCTTATCTCCCGTTTGTATTCATAACCTGTATATTTAGAACATAGTTCTATTCCACCGTTGCGTCCGTTAACATCGCTAAAACTGTCTTGACTGTGGGACTACTTTCCGCCACACATCAACTTTCTACTTTCAGGACAAAACTGCCGTTACTAGTTCTAAAATGGATGGTTGCTATGGCCAAAGGCCAGTCGTTAGTTCTAAATGGCTGGTTGCTACGGCCAAAAGCCAGTCGTTAGTTCTATCTCTCCCGTTGTCAAGCGGGCATATCCCAGGATTCTGATTAACTTTAACTTTGAAAGATCGCTATTTTTATAGCCTACATGGCATCCAACTAGCTACAATCCACCTCCGTCATATGCTACAATGTTACTATGGTTCTGCACGTCTGTATTTCAGCTTGAATATGTGGTAAATTTTCATGTACTGTAGGCCTCATGTGTTGCTGGGCAGGAGCAGAAGGATGATGACACACACACACACACACACACACACACACACACACACATACAGTACATACATACACACAAACACACACACACACACACACACAGCTGTGCGGTCATGTCCCGGTCATGAACCAGGCCCATTGTAGCCCCAGGGCTACTGTAGAGTAATTAAATCATTCAAGGGGCAGGCCAAGTGGCCTCATCCACGTATGATATAATTTTTATATTGATTGGAAGACAAGGGTCTCCTATTTACATAATGGGAAGACACTTGGGCAAGATTGGCCAGAAGTAAACAAAGGAGGTGTTGTGGGTACACTTAAAACCCCTCTCCCGAGGGGGGCCTCCTCAGAACGTGCGCACCTTCTCCCCAAGGCCTGGGTCGTGGACATCCCGCTGCAGAGGGCATCCATCATTCGTGACTCCTGCTCGGCAACACTTAGGCTCTGCTTGTTCAGAGTTGTGCCTTGGAGGACTCTGGGAATAAAGGCCACAAGCGGCTACTTCTCATCTCAGATCATTCTCCGCTGGTTTTGTTCAGAGTGCTAAGTTAGATTTAAAGTTAAGTTAAAGTCCGTGTTTTTTTTCCACGACAGATGCAACTTGACGGTTCATTTAAACTTCGCAACGAGTTTGGCGAATTAATATTCAAGTGTGATACGGGAACTACTTCAAAGGTAGCAGGTTATACGAAGTTAATGGCCACCCCAGCAGCCAATCAGAGAAGAGAATTCCATTGTTGAGGGAGATAATCAAAGTTAATGCACGTTCTAGACGGTGATACGGCCCGACGCGAAGCGGAGGGACGTTCCGTCTAGAAAAGTGCATTAACTTTGAATAACCGCACGGCGTGAAGTCCATTATCCCGCTTATTCCACTGTTGCAACTGCGTTGTGTTCGTTTCCGGTGCTAATTTAAATGTTTTAATCGCTAGAACTGTTTTGTTACTAGAACTACTTTTCCCAGACACATTTCAACTAATTTCTCAAACTGCGGTTACTAGTTCTAAATGGATGGTTGCTATGGCCAAAAGCCAGTCGTTAGTTCTAATCTCCCGTTGTCAAGCTGGCATATCCCAAGATTCTGATCAACGTTAACTTTGAAAGATTGCTATTTTTCTTAGCCTACTGCCACCGAACTAGCTAAATGACGGTGGGTTTCCACACAAGTTCAATTTCGCCTCGCGCCCATTGAAAATGAATAGGGAAGCGAAATTCGCTCCGGTAGGGCGAAATGAAGCGAATTCGCCTCATGGGGCGAATCAAAGTTGGCGATCTCCCAACTTTATGCAAATTTGAACCGCTCAGAGCAAATCAGAAGCCTGCGTTGTACACAGAGGCGGGAGTTACAAAAAAAATCAGAAAACAATGGCGGCAGCCCGGGGGTCGTAACTGGAAATATTAAATGTGAATTAAGGTTTCTCGACCACTTTTAATGGTTTATTTTGATACGGTTTATTGTTTATGTGCGACATAAATGTGTTCAGGACACACAGATCATTGTAGGTTAACGTAAGCTCTCTAACGGTAGAGTTAGCTTGTTAGCTAGTTGACCCATTATAACCTATTGAAAACACATAGCAGCTAAATCGCTAGCCCACTGAAATGAACTACTATCGTGTTTCTGTAACAACATGTCTTGTTGTCAACATAAAAACTTTAAAACGGATTGTTGTGTGTATGCCACTTGAACATAATTGGGCTAGATAAACCACTGGATATAATCTGAAGCACTAGACTGTCTCGCTAACTAACCACTAAGCTAACCTGTTGAGCTACTGTTGACCACCGTTTTCAACGAGTATCCTGCCTGTCACTCAACCGAAACGCTAGGTGTGCGACCACCCCCCTTGGGCGAAATTTTAACAGGCGTATTTCGCGTGGTGACATGCCCTGTGGAAACCCAGCGTGACACCTCTGTCATATGCTAAACGTTACTATGATCTGAACGTCTGTATTTTACAGCTTGTATGTAACGTGACAGTGCATTTAAACTTCACAACAAGTTTGGCGAATTAATATTCAAGCGTAATACGGTCAAAAACAATGGAACTACTTCATAGCCGTGCGTATATCTAAAGTTAGCCTATATCACGCCGCCATTTTGAATATTCGCTAGGTGTCGAGCTACTTCCGGTCAACACTGTCTTATGGAGAGTCCAATGTAATCGGAGCGATGTACAAGTTTACAAGGAATTTGCGGCATTTTCAAAAGATAAGTCTATCACAGGTGGAGGAAATTGTGGAACTCCACACGAAAACTAAGCGATCCAAACTGGACCGGGGATATTGTCCCATGTACAATTTATATATAATTATGAAGGCAAAGGTCAGTCGGCTAGCTAGACGGCTAATACCAGATAGCCAGATAGGCTACTAGATATAAGACACAACAGCTTGTAAATGCACTTCAATAAAGCAGCGTAACGAAACAAGTATCATGTACTTCTACTACACGTTCAATATTGGATTGTGGATATAAATCGTTCCATGAACAATCTGTATAGTTGTGAAGGTAATGTTGATGTCAGCTAGCTACATGGCTAACGTCAGATCAAAACCCATAGCTTGTATTGCACTTCAATAAAGCTGTGTAACAAAATTATTAAGTATTTTATGTGCATATCTTTGTATGGTCTTCAAAGTAGTAGGCCTGACGTTGTGAGATCATTGTGCTACCGATCTCTTAGAAAGATCGAGGAGCCGCAAACAAGGTGTTTTTAACATTGAATCTGTCAGGGGCAAAAGGAACAACGGCACCGAAATAACTATTGTTTACATACGCATCTCCATCAAAACGACTTGTCTAGAGCATGCATCAATAGCCTAATAGCTATAACAAACGCTATACTTACCCCGTGTTTCTTGTTAAACATCACTGAAGCCTAGTTGATTGATACACATTCCGTGCAACAATGTAAGACCTGGGCGACTTTGAGTATCTTGCAGTATTAATATGCACCTTCCTGTGTAGGCTAAACAGTAGTCTACAATAGGGAGCCTAACTTGCGAGTGTCCCTAAAAGGCAAGCTTACATAAAACGCCAAGCAGGTATATCATTTTTTAAGTGCCTTGTGTGCCTGTCTGTCCTTAATATGGTCATCATTTGTATGGTATCCAAAACATCTCCACATTGAAACACACCTAATTGGTAAATTGTTGCAACACTATGCAAGACAAATCTCTTATTTCTTTCACCAGAGTTTTAGTTGTTGTTCCACGAGTTCAGGTTCAGAGACTTTTGCTAATATGTTCCACTCACCCCACTACTACTGACACTAACTTCAGCCAGCAAGACCACGAAGGATATGCTATTTTGTGTGCTGCTGGTAGAGAATTTTGTGATCACATTGTTGCACAAGCCATGTGCTCAGGTAAACATAACTACACCAGTTGGTCATTTAAAAAAAACATTGGGAAGCTGCAAAGTGAGATCTACATTATACGGTATGCGCTACAAAGGTTAGTGTCAAAGTACCAACAAGACACATGTTTTATTGAAAAACGTGTGGACATTATAGAAATACAAAACATAGAAAAGTACACACAAAATGAACACAATGAACAAACTATAACCCAATTATCTATATATATGTGTGTATGTATGTACACTCTGAGCCACCTGTGAAGAGAGCAGGCTCAAAGCAAGTCATGAAGTCCTTGCTGCCAGGGGGAATAAGACCCGGCAGTGGTTGGCAGGGAGGATCCTCAAGGAAGCATGGCAAACCACAGCTATGAGGCAGGGGCTGGAGTACGTGGATCACTACGTGGATCTCTGGCAGGTCAAGGTTTCTTCTGTGGCTTTGTTGTGATCCATCTGGGAGCAAGGTTAGCTTGTGGTCACTAGCCTTCCCTTCCCTGGTGTGACAGTCACTGACACCAAGTCAGACATTTCCGAGGGGAGGACTTGGTGAGACGAATTACCTTCATTGATGTCCTGAAAGACAAATTAGACTTTTTTTTATCATTCCACATTCATGTACGTTTTTATCATTTCCACATTTATGAACATTTCTTCAATAATGTGTATGTGTGTGCATACATGCATGCATCTCTTGTTCAATTTGGTATTTTTCCATGTATTTTCTTGATTTTGGATTCAGTGATTATTTCTAGAAACTTCACATATTAGATTAGATTAGATTCAACTTTATTGTCGTTGCAAAAGTAAGTACAACGAAATGCAGTTTAGTATCAAACCAGTAGTGCAATCATTAAAAAGTGCTTATTTTCTTTATAGCAGTATACATATAGATAAAACACCAAATGCAGCTTGATTCATTATGTACATAAAGTGCATAGAGTAATCAGACAGTCCATATTAACAGAATTCTGTATAATAGTGCATTGATGAGGTGCATTTGATAAAGGGCAGTTATCATCGGTAGTCAGACCATCTCTAGTCCATGTGCAAGGGAGAGGGGGGCAGGGGCTACTGGTGGGTCTTGGTGTTGAGCAGTGTTATGGTGTTTCTGAGCCTGCTGGTGCAACTCCTAGGCTCCAGTAACGTTTCCCAGACGGGCGGTTGGAGAACAGTCCATGACTGGGATGTGTGTGGTCCCTGATGATTTTGTGTGCACGTTGCAGACACCGTGAGTGATGAAGATCAGTGATGGTTGGGAGTGATGTGTCAATGATTTTGTGGGAGTGTATGGGTGTGTGTATGCATAAGAGCAGGGAAGTAGAAATACTCACATGTCAACACAAGCACCTCCAGTTCCTTTATCCTCGTGTGAGCTTGCATCCAATGCACCTGATGCAAACACATAAACAAGTAGAGAAAAACTGTAAGCAACAATGCTAATTAATGAGGACAGTAAATTATGAGTGCTGTGTCACATACCACCACAAGAATATGTGTTTCAGTAAATATGTATTAACTATATGTGTATGGAATAATCTCTCGCTTTAAGCCTACCTTACAGATAGACTTTGACACGATTTGGGAAAAGATTGTTGAAAGATTGTAGTCTTTTAACGTATGCCCCTCATTCAAACTACTCAAAAGACTACAATCTTTCAAGAATCTTTCCCAAATCTTGTTAAAGTCTGTCAGTGTAAGGTAGGCTTTAGTTTTAAAAACACACTAACACAATATGCTGTCTAAACCGAGCTAACATTTCTAGCTATTCATGGGTCTCATCAGGTCTCTTTCCACAGGTGTATCAAATCAACCTAGATTATGAGTGCTGCGTTAGTGCACCTGTCGAAAGTGACCTAATGAAACCCATGAATATCTTTGCTTTGTTACTTAGGGCAATTTATTGGCTCTGTACACTAGATAGAGACAAAGTCCCGATGTCAAAAAGCAATTGTATTAACGTGTAACGTTAGCAGGCACCGAAATCCTGCCCTCCTCCGTGCACACACAGGCTGGTGTTTTCAGAAAAAAAGCTGGAAGCTAAAATCGACCTGAAACCGAGCAAACTGGCACACAGCAGTCGCCCACGGTTTTAAGAAGCTCAAAACACAGTTGCATGCATTGTATTTCTTACGTTTTGGTATGATTGAAGTGCTCATTAGTCGGTGCTTTTCTGACAGCTATGACAACGAAGAGATGGCAAGAAACACGTTCGCCAACCATAAGACAAACACGGAAGTTCGTCTATATCTAGTGCACAGAGCCAATAAAAACCTCCAAACAAACATAATATATTTGCAAATGTACATCTGGCTATTTATCTCCTTGCCAATTCATTTAACGCTACTCAATGGGGATAAAAACTTACCGGGACGGTCGTTCGTTAGTTCGTTGTCCGAAGCAAAGCTAGCTAAGCTAGCAACAGCAACATCTTCCTTTCCACACGGTTGGACTTCTCAAACAACCACAGTCCCTCGTTGTCGTCGTGAAAACAGACGTCCTGGCTTGGGATGTGTCAGAGACCGTTGAACAAACACAAGGCACTGTCTTATTTAACTCTACATGGCTTTTCTTAAAGCGCTAACGTTAGAAGCTAGCTATTCCGAACAGGTCGCTAATACGAAAATGCTATGCTACTGTAGCATTTAATATGAGAAGGGGAGATTTGTTATGAGTTACCATGGTGATGACTGGTGTGATTGAGGTTCCGGTGTGAGAGTGCGTGTGTGGGGTTGTTGTTAGTTGTGGTGAGCCGCCATTAAACGGAGAGCTTGTTGTCTCCTCCAAAAGAAGTATCGTATCAGTGTATGTTCTTAAGTGAGCCTTACCTCGGACGCTACATTGGTGACAGCGGTGTTTAAAAGGACTCGTGTTTTTCTTTCGAACTTTTTCCGGATTAATCGGAACACTGACAGATATTTTGTCATGGACAGCTTCAGCTACAGAACTTACCGCGACCACCGCGACTGGGATGAGGATGCAGTTAAGTTCAGTGCATCGCAACGCGCTGACACTGACGTGCTCAGTAGCAATATGAAGATTGAACTCCCCCCTCCCTTCAAGGGCGACGGCACGAAGTCGTTTGCAACATGGAGCAAGCAGTTTGAAGCAGCCGTGCGGGCGCACACAAGGGGAGGTACGGGAACACGCTATTTTGCTACTCTTACTACACTGCTACCAACTAGATTGGACGGGGCTGCATTTATTCTGTGGGACAGTTTACCATCTGATGTTCAAGGTGACTATGAGAGTGCAAAAGAAAGGCTATTGGATGCCTTTGGACAGAAACAATTTATTCTGTATTTCCAGACATGTCTGAATGCTCGCCCCAGGAATGCAAATGAAAGTTTAGAGGTGTATGCAGCCGAAATCTCAAGACTGGTGCTGGAGGCGTTTCCAGAGTATGATAAAGTTGCAAAAGATGGGGAAAAATTCCGCCGTTTTCTTGCAGGCCTTGACCCGGCCTTACAGACTAAGTGTCACGAGATGGGGGCCAGTAATTTAGAGGAGGCCATGGCAATTGCAGCACGCTGTGAGCGGGCAAGGCAGGCTCTGTGTGTGAATGCACAGGTTCCCCAAATGACCCCTCTGCATACCAATGTTTCAGCTTTGGATTCTGTTGACCGCAATTCTACAATGTCAGCCGGACTCCTGAGTGCGGTCGAACGTCTGTCTTTGAAAGTGGACAATCTACAGACGGAGTTGCGGGACATTAAAGGCAGTAGCCGCAGGGCAGGATACGACAGACCAGACACTTACCGTGCCAGGGGCAATGATCAACGTAGTCTCTCTCCATATCGATCATCACGCGGAGGCTGCAGGTGTGACTGTGGGGAGTATGGCTGCCGTTCAGCGGCTGCTGATTTCAATTCGAGGGGGCGTTCTCCACAGCGTTGGGGCAATTCACAGGCCCAGCCCTGGTCATCTCAGGAGAGGTTGGATGCTCGGACGACAGCAGCTGGACCCTGGACCTCTCGTGACACGGAGGGGAATTCCAGACGGGGGGTTAGGTTTCTGTCCCCGGGGCGCCGCTCTCCCTCCCCTGCACATACAAGACGAGAACAGGAAAACTGCTAGTGACTGGCGTCGTGGCCCAGACGCCAGTTTTGCCTGTGGAGGGCCATCGCCGCAATCCTGTTGACATGTCTGCTACTTTCCCTTGTAATAGCCAGACTTGTGGCGACCCTGTTAAGCACACGTCATATGTTAGAGGACTCATTGAGGGTTACGAGGTCACAGTTCTAATGGACACAGGTTCCAGTGTGTCACTGATCACAGACAGTTTCAGAATGTCTATCCCCTCACTTCGCAGACGTGTTTTGAATAAGCAGTACATACTAGCTAGGGCTGTCAATGGGCAACTATTAGACACACTGGGGACTCTGTCGCTGTCTATACATATGGGTAACGAGTGCTGGGAACAAGTGGTACATGTTGTACGTGACGCCACACAGAATGTGTTGCTGGGCTGGGACTTTTTGTGTCACCATCATGCCATTCTAGATATAGCCCAGGGCTCAATTCAGTTGAGAAACATTATCATTCCCCTGATGCGTACCAGTGACTTTGTCCCTGATTGTTGCAATGTTTCTGTTTCCACTGTTGTTACTGTACCTCCTCTCAGTGAGATGATTGTGGCAGTGCACTTAGAGACATCAGACAATACAGGGGCCCCTGTGTGCTCATATGTGGGCTACCTGGAACCTGAAATACGAGATAATAAGCAGCTGGTGATGGCCCGTACTGTTGCCCAGGTCAGTAATTGTAGGACTGTGGCCCGGCTGCTCAACCCCACCGAACAGACATTGACACTCCATCCGGGATCACACCTTGGCCTGTGCTATCATGTCAATGAAAGTGACCTTGCCACTCCAGTGGACGTGCGACAGTGCAGTGCAGCGGCTCCCTTTTTGCCTGATTTGTCTGATTCGCCTCTCACACCACAACAGAGGCAGAAGTTGGAGTCTTTGTTGCAGGAGCGCCAGGAGGTGTTCCGACCGGGACGCACACAACAAATAGCACGTGGCCCTATCAAGCACTACATCCGCACTGGCGACCATCCACCAGTTAAACAACGTGCCTACCGCACAGCTCCTGAGAAAAGGCGGGAAATTGACAGGCAGGTGCAGATTCTCTTGGAGGATGGGGTGATAGAGGAGAGCTGTAGTCCCTGGTCATCTCCTATAATTCTCGTGAAGAAAAAGAACAATTCATGGAGGTTTTGCGTGGATTATAGGAGGCTTAACTCTGTCACCATCAAAGACTCCCACCCTCTGCCGCGCATCGACGATACCTTGGATGCGTTGTCGGGAGCTACATGGTTTAGTACGCTTGATTTTTCGGACGGCTACTGGCAGGTGGAGGTAGCAGAAGAAGATCGTGAAAAGACGGCTTTCACAACGGGCCGTGGATTATACCAGTTCTGTTCCATGCCCATGGGTCTTACCAACGCTCCCGCTACGTTCCAGCGTTTTATGGAGCTGGTGTTGAAAGGCCTCCCCTGGAACATCTGCATGGTTTATTTGGACGATATACTTCTATACAGCCGCTCTTTTTGTGACCATCTCGCACACCTGGATGAGGTCCTTAAGAGGATAGAGGGAGCTGGACTGAGGCTGAACGCAAGGAAGTGCCACCTGGCCCGGGATCATGTTGTGTTCCTTGGCCATGTGATCTCACATGAAGGGCTACGCCCTGATCCACGCAACATCAAAAAGGTGCAGTCATGGCCTGTCCCACGGTCAGCAACGGAGGTACGTGCATTTCTTGGACTGAGCTCATACTACAGGAGGTTCATCCAGGGCTTTGCACAACGAGCTGCCCCACTTAACCATTTGATGGGCAAAGACGTGCCTTTTCAGTGGACGCCAGAGTGCCAGGCTTCATTTGACTTTTTGCGCGATGCCCTTTGCTCGGAACCAGTGATGGCTCATCCAGACTTTTCGCTGCCATTCGCATTATATACAGATGCATCCCAGGTGGCAGTGGGTGCTGTATTGGCTCAGAAGTCAGATGATGTTGAGAGAGTGGTGGGCTTTGCTAGTCACTCCCTCACAGCAGCAGAGCGGAAATGGTCTACCTTTGATAGAGAAATGTGGGCCATTGTGTGGGCTGTGCGTCACTTCAGACATTACCTGGGGCTTCAGTCGTTCACAATTGTAACTGACCATAGGCCCCTGCTTGGACTACGACGTCTCTCCCTGGCTAATGACAGAACAGGACGACGCACCAGGTGGGCCCTGGAACTTGACCCTTATGACTGGGAGATAGTTCATAAAGAGGGTTCACGACATGCGAATGCAGACGCCCTGTCTCGCCGACGGTCCTCGGATGATGACATTGATGCTGCCAGTCAGGCCCCTCCCATGAACATACATGTTGCAACGCAAACTGATGTTGCCAGCAGTGTTCCTGCTGTGTGTATAGTAGACACTCCTCTTCAGGTTCCTGTCAGTCCATTGGCAGGTGAGCAGCCTTCCCAGCCAGAGTCTGACACTGAACCAGACCACCGTATGCTGTACTCCTTGTCTCAGGATGGCACCTCAATCGAAGACATGCAGAGAAATGACACTGATATCAGCGTGGTGATGTCATGGGTGGAGAGTGGCCAAAGACCCCTGAGGTGGAAGGTGAAAAAGGCCCCTCTGACAGTGAGGCGGTTGTGGAGTGAGTTCCCAGCTCTTACCTTGGTTGATGGACTGCTATGCCGCATGCTGGAGCAACCTGGGGTTGGGCAGATAGCACAAACAGTCATTCCAGCTGCACTGGTCCCAGAGCTCCTGAGGCAGCTGCATGGAGGCCCACTTGTGGGTCATCTGGCCTTTGAAAAGGTCCTGGCACGAGCACGGCGTATGTGTTTTTGGCCTAGCATGCACCGTGACATACGGAAGTGGTGTGAGGAGTGCTATGCATGCCAGAGGAGGAAGTCACCTGTTCCTAAATACCAGGCACCTTTGATGAGCTCGCAGGCAGTAAGACCTTTCCAGCGGGTGGCTGCGGACATTTTAGAGCTGCCTGTGACATCACGGGGAAACAGATATGTGCTGGCTGTAGAAGACTATTATACCAAATATGTCAACTTGTATGCCATCCCTGACCAGACAGCACTGACAGTGGCCTCTTGTCTGTTTAATGAATATGTTATGGAACATGGAGTAATGGAGACATTGCATACAGATATGGGGAGGCAGTTTGAGTCTGAGCTAGTCAGGAACATGTGTCAGCTACTGGGCATAAAAAAGACTCGCACTACGCCATACAACCCTCGCTCAGATGGCATGGTCGAAAGACTGAATCGAACTGTAATTGACCAGTTGGCAAAGACCCTTCTCTCCTGTGAAGGGGAGTGGGACTCTTTTCTGAAACAGGTCGCTTTTGCCTACAACACTAGTGTGCATGCCAGCACAGGGTTCACCCCTTTCTTCCTCACCCATGGCAGAGAAGCGAGGATCCCAGCTGATGTGCTCCTTGGTCCTCCGACAGGGACAGGCTGGGGAAATGCTTGCCCAGCGAGTTTTGCTGCCTCCCTCAGGGCAGGATTGGAAACTGCTTTCAAGAGAGCCACAGACAATGCGACTGTGGCACAGGAGCGTCAGAAGGCCCACTATGATGTTCACATGAGACACCGTCCATATGACGTTGGAGACCTTGTGTGGCTACACGACCCTACAGAGAGCCGTCTCAAGTTGGCTCCTCATTGGAAGGGGCCCTACAGAGTGCAGGGACGTTTGGATGTCTCGGGTGAAGTTGGTGTCACCTACGAACTGGCAAGTCCATTAGAGGGTAACTCTCCCCGTGTGAGGGCTCATTATAACCGACTGCGCCCATACACCTTACCGTGGCCTGTCTCTCCCAGGGGCCTACCTGTGGCTGCTGGCCCCCCAGCATCTCCTGTGGATGACCTGGAGAGCACCAGCACAGCCCTCCCGGAGCATGTGGAAGATCTGGATCCTGACCAACCTGCTGTGAGTGGCGGGTTTTCATCGCCTGCTGATGAGAGGACCTCAAGAGCTGGAAGAGTTCTCCAACTCCCGCAGCGACTAAGGGACTTCGTCATGGACTGACATCACGACGGGACACACATGCACGTTCTCTCTCTCTCTCTCTCTCTCTCTCTCTCTCTCTCTCTCTCTCTCTCTCTCTCTCTCTCTCTCTCTCTCTCTCTCTCTCTCTCTCTCTCAACCCACCCTCTTGCTTGTTCTGTTACACAATACTCAGGGCAGAATGTTTTGATCTGTTTTATTGTAGCTTTAAGGGGCGGGGCAAGTTCAGTGTGATGTGTAGTGATGTGTAACTGCTTTGGAGTTATTATATCGTGGATGTGAGTTTATGACAGGATGTGTGTTTTTTTTTTCTCACTCTGTCTTTCTTCGATTTTGTTCTTTCTTAAGAAACGAGGACGTTCCTTTTTGATGGGGGGGAAGAATGTAGCATTTAATATGAGAAGGGGAGATTTGTTATGAGTTACCATGGTGATGACTGGTGTGATTGAGGTTCCGGTGTGAGAGTGCGTGTGTGGGGTTGTTGTTAGTTGTGGTGAGCCGCCATTAAACGGAGAGCTTGTTGTCTCCTCCAAAAGAAGTATCGTATCAGTGTATGTTCTTAAGTGAGCCTTACCTCGGACGCTACACTACAAACAACTGTGACATTATAGACGTTAAATAGTGTTCCCTCCTCCCTCTTCGTGGCTTGAATCCATTTTCTTCGACGGCCCACATCAAGGAGAAATGTACGAAAGCAAAAAGCGGGATGTTTTTGTTTGATACCGGTTCACAGAGTTTTATTACACCACCTCTAGCTTCTCTGCTCCCCCGTGGTCATTCACTATGAACGGCTATTACCCTGACCGGAAGTTTAGTTCCAGGGACCGGAAAGGAAAGCCGAAAGACGCCATTTTAGCGTGAGATAGGCTACATTAGCTCAACCGAGCAGTGGAATAAGGAGAGTTAAATCGATATAAATGTGATGGAAAAGGTTTGTAGCGATATAAGTTACTGTGACGCCTGCTCAGAATGTTCACAAAGTCTGCGCTAAAATCTGAATTCTATCTCGCGCATTCAAAGACCACACAATGGTGTACCATTTGCTACCTTTGATAAATTCGCTAGAAGTGTTCAATTCGCTACAACTGTTGATGGAAAACCATCTAGCGCAGTAGAAATATGCGCATTAGCCTATCTCACGCTAAAATGGCGTCTTTCGGCTTTCCTTTCCGGTCCCTGGAACTAAACTTCCGGTCAGGGTAATCGCCGTTCATAGTGAATGACCACGGGGGAGCAGAGAAGCTAGAGGTGGTGTAATAAAACTCTGTGAACCGGTATCAAACAGAAACATCCCGCTTTTAGCTTTCGTACATTTCTCCTTGATGTGGGCCGTCGAAGAAAATGGATTCAAGCCACGAAGAGGGAGGAGGGAACACTATTTAACGTCTATAATGTCACTTGTTTGTAGCATAGCATTTTCGTATTAGCGACCTGTTCGGAATAGCTAGCTTCTAACGTTAGCGCTTTAAGTAAAGCCATGTAGAGTTAAATAAGACAGTGCCTTGTGTTTGTTCAACGGTCTCTGACACAACCCAAGCCAGGACGTCTGTTTTCACGACGACAACGAGGGACTGGGGTTGTTTGAGAAGTCCAACCGTGTGGAAAGGAAGATGTTGCTGTTGCTAGCTTAGCTAGCTTTGCTTCGGACAACGAACTAACGAACGACCGTCCCGGTAAGTTTTTATCCCCATTGAGTAGCGTTAAATGAATTGGCAAGGAGATAAATAGCCAGATGTACATTTGCAAATATATTATGTTTGTTTGGAGGTTTTTATTGGCTCTGTGCACTAGATATAGACGAACTTCCGTGTTTGTCTTATGGTTGGCGAACGTGTTTCTTGCCGTCTCTTCGTTGTCATAGCTGTCAGAAAAGCACTGACTAATGAGCACTTCAATCATACCAAAACGTAAGAAATACAATGCATGCAACTGTGTTTTGAGCTTCTTAAAACCGTGGGCGACTGCTGTGTGCCAGTTTGCTCGGTTTCAGGTCGATTTTAGCTTCCAGCTTTTTTTCTGAAAACACCAGCCTGTGTGTGCACGGAGGAGGGCAGGATTTCGGTGCCTGCTAACGTTACACGTTAATACAATTGCTTTTTGACATCGGGACTTTGTCTCTATCTAGTGTACAGAGCCAATAAATTGCCCTAAGTAACAAAGCAAAGATATAGAGAGCCGAAGTCCCGCCCCTTCCGTTTGCCTCCATGGGACCTATCTTTGGATTTTTTTTTAATGGCAGTCAATGGAGAAATATAAATTATTTTCTGGTCCCGATTGTCTTGTGCCTTGAATTACCCATATGATGTTTGTCAATTTTAATGACAATTTTTCATGTAAAGACATTTGAAAAGTATGTTGTAACTAGTGAATTACAACATTGTGAAAGATCGTGTTTCCAACGACTACAAACACATCAGTCGCGTTAGTGACGTTAGACCAATTCACAGCCACGGGCGCCAGCAACAGGTCTTATTTGAGCTTCCCCCTTGCCGATGAAAATATCATGAGTCAGAGGATTAAACACACCAGATAAGTTGTATTTCATTCATAGACTGTACAAACACTGCTGTTAAGTGACTTAGCTGGCAGCAAGATGTAACCGTTAACTAGCATAGTAGCTAGCTAACTAGCCAGCCTCTCGTTTGCTAGTTGGTGACGTGCATCGCTTGAGACAAGAGATGTAGTCCACTGAACGGATTCGCACAAAACTTACATAACTTTTAAAGTCTAACGAAAAACAGAACTTTATTAATGTGGAAAATTATCTTTTAAATTCCCACACATCATATGTGAAATGCACGGTCCAACTCGAACGGGACCAAAAAATAATTGTTATCTCTCCATTGACTCCCATGCATTAAAAATCGAAAAATAGGTCCCATAGACCGGAAGTAGAAGGGCGGGACTTCGGCTCTCTATTCATGGGTTTCATTAGGTCACTTTCGACAGGTGCACTAACGCAGCACTCATAATCTAGGTTGATTTGATACACCTGTGGAAAGAGACCTGATGAGACCCATGAATAGCTAGAAATGTTAGCTCGGTTTAGACAGCATATTGTGTTAGTGTGTTTTTAAAACTAAAGCCTACCTTACACTGACAGACTTTAACAAGATTTGGGAAAGATTCTTGAAAGATTGTAGTCTTTTGAGTAGTTTGAATGAGGGTGTGACAGAGCGCACCGCGTCTGTCACGCAAGCGGGCGCATTCCCGCCAGTAAGAACAATGGGAACGGAGTTTGCGCTTGAAACAGACATTACATACAGTACACTCATACAGGAGACAAAGAAATTAAATGTTCAAATGCATATGTTGGAAAGGAAGGAATAACTATGTATTGTGCCATGGTATGATGTGAAGAAATAGCGAATAGGCTGTGCGCTAAACATGGCTTTATTTCAGTAGCGGGGGATGCAAGGCATAATGTCGGGACAGTGGTGGCGGGTTTCGTGCGCGCAGAATTTATATCTTAAATGAAACCGCGGTGACTGTACCAATGTTTGTCTGTGTATGGTGTATTGTGTATTGTGTGTTCACCTTACCTGATGGCGACCTGTCTTCCGGGGTGCTGGGGTGCAACAAGAATGTCGGAGGTGAGACCGATTTAAAGGGACGGGGCGCGCTCCCATAAGGGAAGCGCTCATAGAGACAGGGGTGTTTCAGTTGTTTTGTTTTATTCGTGATTTTGGGGGACTGTAGTAATGTATTGATGATTGCACATGAATGTTATAAAGTAATGTGTTGTGCGCATATAGTGTGTAGCCTAAGAGAATATGGGGTTGCGCTGATTGATTGTTTGTTCTGTTTGGTTGGCGCCAATGGAATATAATGGTATGGAGCGTTTCAGTCTGGGATGGCCTCTGTCGTGAGAGGGTACATTGTGTTATGTATGGTGCGTGAAGGGCCTAGCTATTGGGCATTGTCCCATGTTTTGTTTTTCGTTTGATCAGTGTTTTTTTGTTTATGTTGAATGTCTAACCTACCGGTAGCCTAATAAAAAAGGAAGTTATCTTCTACTTTTGCATCTCGACCTGAGTCTATACATCCGACGGACACATTACTACATTTGGTGGCAGCGGAAAAAACAACAAGTGTCTAAGACCAGGCGGAGATGTCAAAGTAAAATGGGTCCAAAAGCACACAAAAAGAAAGACGACGGGACCGAGGCGAAAAGCGCTGATGACCAGACGCAGGACGAGGGGGAAACACTGGACAATCTTCAAGCAATGTTTATGCAATTTATGCAGCAACAAAAGCAACAAGAAGAACGCTATGTTCGAGAACAAGCAAGACAAGAACAGCGATGGAAGAATATGTCGCAACAATTTGCCCTCCTGCAAGGCGAAGTCCAGCGAGAAAGACAGGAGAGAGGAAGAGGACTCTCCACGTCGGCGCCAGTATCCAGAGCCCCAAGTCCAGCTCGAGGTACGCCGATCTGGGATGGAGGGCCAGGGACCGGGAGTGCAGCAGCAGCAGCAGCGACAGCGGCAGCGGCGGCAGCAGCAGCGACGGCAGGTCGGACAGCGGCACCTACTCCAGCAGCAGCGGCAGGTCCAGTGGCAACATCTACTACAGCAGCAACAGGGGTCCAAGCAGCGGCAGCGGTGACGGCTCCAGCAGCAATAGGGGTCCAAGCAGCGGCAGCGGTGACGGCTCCAGCAGCAACAGGGGGCCAAGCAGCGGCAGCGGTGACGGCTCCAGCAGCAACAGGGGGCCAAGCAGCGGCAGCGGTGACGGCTCCAGCAGCAACAGAGCAGGATCGGCAGTTCACCAAATGGAAGGGTCCAAAAATGCAACGCCTCACGGGGGACGAGGATATTGAGCACTTTCTGGCTACTTTTGAACGAATTGCAGCCATCAGTCAGTGCCCAAAGGCTGAATGGGCATTAAACCTGGTACCGTTGCTTACGGGGAAGGCGAGAACAGCTTACTTGGCTATGGATATTACAGATTCATGGGACTATGACAAAGTCAAACAAGCTATCTTGGAGAAATACGAAATACATTCAGATACATACAGACACCAGTTTCGTAACTCTCCAGTACTGCCTGGTGAATCGCCCAGGGAGCTGTTCACTAGGCTGAAGGAGCTGTTCAACAAGTGGGTGTGTCCTCAGGCACACTCAAAAGAGGAGATCGGAGACATGCTCGTCCTGGAGCAGTTCCTCCGGATGGTCAACAGTGAGGTCTGCCTATGGATCAAAGAACATAACCCCAGGTCGACCAGAGAAGCCGTGCTTTTAGCAGAGGACTTCATTACAGCACGGCGGGGACAGAAACCATACCAGCTGGGGTGGGTAAGAGAGCCTAATGTTCAAAGATCAGTCAGAAATGAGGGTGGGCAGGAGGTCTCAACAAAAAGTGTTAAACTAAATACTGATGATGCTAAATGTTATTATTGCGGACAGATAGGACACATTAAACCTAACTGCCCCAGTAGAAAGACTAAGCAAACCCATATGTTATGTGCCTCAGCAGAGGGAAGGTGGGGACTCTGTTGGGTGGGAATCCATGACCATGGTTAAAGTGAATGGTAAGCAGCTAGAAGCACTGATTGATACAGGCAGCAGCCAAAGCCTGATTAGTGGTAAGTGGCTAGCACAAGAGAAGGTTCACACAGACAAGAACTTGGTCATACGTTGTATCCATGGTGATGAAGTAGCGTACCCCACAGCAGAGGTTTACCTGGAAGTGGAGGGAGTGTCTTACCTAGTCACAGTTGGAGTAGCTGATAACTTACCCTACCAGGTGGTGCTAGGGAAAGATATTCCTGGGTTAGCCTCCTTAGTTGAGACAGAGAAAAGCTGTAACATGGCAATAACACGGGCACAAAGTAAGGCAGGGGCTACGGCTAGTTCATGGGAGTCATTACCTTTTCCTGGGGGCTCACGTCCAAAACCCAAGAGTCAAAGGAGGAGAGAGAAGTTCCAGGGAACACAGCTAAAAGAAAGTGATCCACAGCCTACTTTAAGTGCAGAGTTTGATAGGGCCATACCAACTGATATCAGACAGTTACAGAGGGAAGACACCTCAGTCCAGCCTTTGTTTAAAGACCTGGTGGAGGATGACAAGGGTGATGCACTAGGGCCCAAGTTCAAGCTCGAGGGGGGCATTCTGTATCGCCATGGGGAAGAGGGAGAACAGTTAGTACTTCCCAAAAACTTGCGTCAGTTGGTCATGGAGCTAGGTCACTCAAGTGGATGGGGTGGGCACCTAGGCCAGAACAAGACCTGGGAAAGAATAGTGGATAGGTTCCACTGGCCCAACATGTACACTGACATAGTGAACTTTTGCAAAACTTGCCCACAATGCCAGGAGACTGCACCCAACAAGAAAAGAGATCGAGCACCATTAGTGTCTATGCCAGTGATAGATGTCCCATTTAGCAGGGTGGCTATGGACATTGTCGGGCCACTAGAGCGTAGCCGCAAAGGCAACAGGTACATCCTAGTGATCATGGACTACGCAACAAGATACCCTGAGGCGTTCCCACTGAGGGATGTGCGGGCTAGACAAGTGGCCAATGCATTCCTCCAGTTAGTGTCCAGGGTGGGCATACCCAAGGAGGTTCTTACAGACCAAGGGACAAACTTTACATCGAAGCTGATGAAGCAGGTGTATCAGTATCTGGGTATAAAAGGCCTGAAAACAACACCATATCACCCCCAGACAGACGGCTTAGTTGAGCGGTTTAATAAGACTCTTAAAAGCATGCTCAGGAAGTTTGTCACAGAGACTGGCTCGGATTGGGATGAGTGGCTGCCCTACCTCCTCTTTTCATATAGGGAGGTTCCTCAGGCTTCTACAGGCTTCTCACCTTTTGAGCTGCTCTATGGGAGAAAAGTGAGGGGGCCATTGGATGTTCTCAAAGAAGCCTGGGAGGGTGAGCAGCCAGAGCAGAGAATGAACATTTTGTCCTATGTCCTGAGAATGCGAGACAGGATGCAGCAGCTGACAGAGCTGGTAAAGGAGAACATGCAGGCAGCGCAGACCAAGCAAAAGAGGTGGTACGACGCTGTAGCGACGGACAGGGCCTTTAAACCAGGGCAAAAGGTGCTACTGTTGCTACCTACCTCAGAGAGCAGCCTGTTAGCCAAGTGGCAGGGGCCTTATGAGGTCCTTAGCCGAGTAGGAAAGGTCACGTACATGATCGCCACCCCCGGGAAAAAGAAAAAGAACCAAATCTTCCACATCAACATGCTCAGGGAGTGGCAGGCCAGGGAGCATCCTGTGGGGCAGCAGCTGTTTGCCAGGGCAGTGGGGGAAGAAGAGGAAGTGGAGGAACAATATTTTCCAGTGGCGCAGACCAAGGGGGCAGGGGTCGAGCTGTCCCACCTCTCCAAGGCACAGCAGGAGGAGCTGAGGGCCTGTATTCCAGCAGGAGTGTTCAGTGAGGCCCCAGGCCAGACTAGTCTGGTGGAGCATCAGATTCAGGTGAAGTCACCAGGGCCAGTGAGGCTCCCATGTTACCGCATGCCGGCTCAACTTCTGCCTAAGATCAAACAAGAAATTGAGGATATGCGGGAGATGGGTGTCATAGAGCCATCCACCAGCGAATGGTCCAGTCCTATTGTCCTTGTCCCCAAGAAAGATGGAACACTGAGGTTCTGTATGGATTTCAGAAAACTGAACTCAATCTCTTCGTTCGACCCTTACCCAATGCCTAGGGTGGACGACTTGATCGACCACCTAGGCAATGCCAAGTTCCTGTCAACCCTGGATCTGAGCAAGGGGTACTGGCAGGTGCCATTGGCGGAGGGCTCAAAGCAATTCACAGCCTTCCGGACACCTTTTGGATTTTACCAGTTTGCTTATATGCCTTTTGGCCTACAGGGGGCAGCAGCAACATTTCAACGTCTTATGGACCAGGTGCTGGACGGGGCCAGGGACTACGCATCAGCATACATTGATGATGTGGTGATCCACAGCCAGTCCTGGGAACAGCACCTGGTTCATGTGCGGGATGTGATGGGGCGGCTGAAAAGAGCAGGCCTGACTGTCAATCCCCAAAAGTGTGCCTTAGCCCAGGCAGAGGTGCACTATCTGGGCTACATCATCGGAGGGGGGACTGTCAAGCCGCAAGTGGGGAAGGTCAGTGCTATCCTGGAGACACCTGTGCCAACCACCAAGCGCCAAGTCCGGGCCTTTCTGGGCATGGTGGGGTGGTATAGGCGCTTCATACCACAGTTCTCCAGCAGGGCAGCAGCACTGATCGACCTTACACGGAAGTCCAGCCCTAATCGTGTGCAGTGGTCAGAGCACTGTGCTATGGCCTTTGATGATCTACGGGGTTGTTTAACCAAAAGTCCAATTTTGCAGAGTCCAGACTTTTCACAGCCCTTTCTGGTGCAGACTGATGCATCAGGGGTGGGGCTGGGAGCCGTCCTGTTGCAGGGAGAGCCGGGGGAGCAGAAACCGGTGGTCTTCCTCAGCAGGAAGTTATTTCCCAGAGAGCAAAGGTACTCAACGTTTGAAAAAGAGTGCCTGGCCATCAAATGGGCGTTGGACTCATTGAAGTACTATCTTGTTGGAAAGGACTTTACACTGGAGACGGACCATCGGGCCCTTCAGTGGCTCGATCGGATGAAGGACACAAACTCACGGGTAACGCGGTGGTACCTGTCCCTACAGCCGTACAGATTTGTTGTGCGGTACAGGGCCGGGGTCGAGAATGTGACTGCAGACTACCTGTCAAGGGTCTTCGGGGACGAAGACTCTTGAGGGGGGGGTTATGTGACAGAGCGCACCGCGTCTGTCACGCAAGCGGGCGCATTCCCGCCAGTAAGAACAATGGGAACGGAGTTTGCGCTTGAAACAGACATTACATACAGTACACTCATACAGGAGACAAAGAAATTAAATGTTCAAATGCATATGTTGGAAAGGAAGGAATAACTATGTATTGTGCCATGGTATGATGTGAAGAAATAGCGAATAGGCTGTGCGCTAAACATGGCTTTATTTCAGTAGCGGGGGATGCAAGGCATAATGTCGGGACAGTGGTGGCGGGTTTCGTGCGCGCAGAATTTATATCTTAAATGAAACCGCGGTGACTGTACCAATGTTTGTCTGTGTATGGTGTATTGTGTATTGTGTGTTCACCTTACCTGATGGCGACCTGTCTTCCGGGGTGCTGGGGTGCAACAAGAATGTCGGAGGTGAGACCGATTTAAAGGGACGGGGCGCGCTCCCATAAGGGAAGCGCTCATAGAGACAGGGGTGTTTCAGTTGTTTTGTTTTATTCGTGATTTTGGGGGACTGTAGTAATGTATTGATGATTGCACATGAATGTTATAAAGTAATGTGTTGTGCGCATATAGTGTGTAGCCTAAGAGAATATGGGGTTGCGCTGATTGATTGTTTGTTCTGTTTGGTTGGCGCCAATGGAATATAATGGTATGGAGCGTTTCAGTCTGGGATGGCCTCTGTCGTGAGAGGGTACATTGTGTTATGTATGGTGCGTGAAGGGCCTAGCTATTGGGCATTGTCCCATGTTTTGTTTTTCGTTTGATCAGTGTTTTTTTGTTTATGTTGAATGTCTAACCTACCGGTAGCCTAATAAAAAAGGAAGTTATCTTCTACTTTTGCATCTCGACCTGAGTCTATACATCCGACGGACACATTACTACAGAGGGGCATACGTTAAAAGACTACAATCTTTCAACAATCTTTCCCAAATCGTGTCAAAGTCTGTCTGTAAGGTAGGCTTAAAGCGAGAGATTATTCCATACACATATAGTTAATACATATTTACTGAAACACATATTCTTGTGGTGGTATGTGACACAGCACTCATAATTTACTGTCCTCATTAATTAGCATTGTTGCTTACAGTTTTTCTCTACTTGTTTATGTGTTTGCATCAGGTGCATTGGATGCAAGCTCACACGAGGATAAAGGAACTGGAGGTGCTTGTGTTGACATGTGAGTATTTCTACTTCCCTGCTCTTATGCATACACACACCCATACACTCCCACAAAATCATTGACACATCACTCCCAACCATCACTGATCTTCATCACTCACAGTGTCTGCAACGTGCACACAAAATCATCAGGGACCACACACATCCCAGTCATGGACTGTTCTCCAACCGCCCGTCTGGGAAACGTTACAGGAGCCTAGGAGTTGCACCAGCAGGCTCAGAAACACCATAACACTGCTCAACACCAAGACCCACCACTAGCCCCTGCCCCCCTTTCCCTTGCACATGGACTAGAGATGGTCTGACTACCGATGATAACTGCCCTTTATCAAATGCACCTCATCAATGCACTATTATACAGAATTCTGTTAATATGGACTGTCTGATTACTCTATGCACTTTATGTACATAATGAATCAAGCTGCATTTGTTGTTTTATCTATATGTATACTGCTATAAAGAAAATAAGCACTTTTTAATGATTGCACTACTGGTTTGATACTAAACTGCATTTCGTTGTACTTACTTTTGCAACGACAATAAAGTTGAATCTAATCTAATCTAATCTAATATGTGAAGTTTCTAGAAATAATCACTGAATCCAAAATCAAGAAAATACATGGAAAAATACCAAATTGAACAAGAGATGCATGCATGTATGCACACACATACACATTATTGAAGAAATGTTCATAAATGTGGAAATGATAAAAACGTACATGAATGTGGAATGATAAAAAAAAAGTCTAATTTGTCTTTCAGGACATCAATTAAGGTAATTCGTCTCACCAAGTCCTCCCCTCGGAAATGTCTGACTTGGTGTCAGTGACTGTCACACCAGGGAAGGGAAGGCTAGTGACCACAAGCTAACCTTGCTCCCAGATGGATCACAACAAAGCCACAGAAGAAACCTTGACCTGCCAGAGATCCACGTAGTGATCCACGTACTCCAGCCCCTGCCTCATAGCTGTGGTTTGCCATGCTTCCTTGAGGATCCTCCCTGCCAACCACTGCCGGGTCTTATTCCCCCTGGCAGCAAGGACTTCATGACTTGCTTTGAGCCTGCTCTCTTCACAGGTGGCTCAGAGTGTACATACATACACACATATATATATAGATAATTGGGTTATAGTTTGTTCATTGTGTTAATTTTGTGTGTACTTTTCTATGTTTTGTATTTCTATAATGTCCACACGTTTTTCAATAAAACATGTGTCTTGTTGGTACTTTGACACTAACCTTTGTAGCGCATACCGTATAATGTAGATCTCACTTTGCAGCTTCCCAATGTTTTTTTTTAAATGACCAACTGGTGTAGTTATGTTTACCTGAGCACATGGCTTGTGCAACAATGTGATCACAAAATTCTCTACCAGCAGCACACAAAATAGCATATCCTTCGTGGTCTTGCTGGCCGAAGTTAGTGTCAGTAGTAGTGGGGTGAGTGGAACATATTAGCAAAAGTCTCTGAACCTGAACTCGTGGAACAACAACTAAAACTCTGGTGAAAGAAATAAGAGATTTGTCTTGCATAGCGTTGCAACAATTTACCAATTAGGTGTGTTTCAATGTGGAGATGTTTTGGATACCATACAAATGATGACCATATTAAGGACAGACAGGCACACAAGGCACTTAAAAAATGATATACCTGCTTGGCGTTTTATGTAAGCTTGCCTTTTAGGGACACAAGTTAGGCTCCCTATTGTAGACTACTGTTTAGCCTACACAGGAAGGTGCATATTAATACTGCAAGATACTCAAAGTCGCCCAGGTCTTACATTGTTGCACGGAATATGTAATCAACTAGGCTTCAGTGATATTTAACAAGAAACACGGGGTAAGTATAGCGTTTGTTATAGCTATTAGGCTATTGATGCATGCTCTAGACAAGTCGTTTTGATGGAGGTGCGTATGTAAACAATAGTTATTTCGGTGCCGTTGTTCCTTTTGCCCCTGATAGATTCAATGTTTAAAACACCTTGTTTGCGGCTCCTCGATCTTTCTAAGAGATCGGTAGCACAATGATCTCACAACGTCAGGCCTACTACTTTGAAGACCATACAAAGATATGCACATAAAATACTTAATAATGTTGTTACACAGCTTTATTGAAGTGCAATACAAGCCATGGGTTTTGATCTGACGTTAGCCATGTAGCTAGCTGACATCAACATTACCTTCACAACTATACAGATTGTTCATGGAACGATTTATATCCACAATCCAATATTGAACGTGTAGTAGAAGTACATGATACTTGTTTCGTTACGTGGCTGCTTTATTGAAGTGCATTTACAAGCTGTTGTGTCTTATATCTAGTAGCCTATCTGGCTATCTGGTATTAGCCGTCTAGCTAGCCGACTGACCTTTGCCTTCATAATTATATATAAATTGTACATGGGACAATTTATATCCCCGGTCCAGTTTGGATCGCTTAGTTTTCGTGTGGAGTTCCACAATTTCCTCCACCTGTGATAGACTTATCTTTTGAAAATGCCGCAAATTCCTTGTAAACTTATACATCGCTCCGATTACATTGGACTCTCCATAAGACAGTGTTGACCGGAAGTAGCACGACACCTAGCGAATATTCAAAATGGCGGCGTGATATAGGCTAATTAACAGGGCTCTTGTGACATCATTTTGATTCGCTAGAGTTGTTCTTTTGAATGGAAAACCGTTTTAGCACTTCTTGTGTAAAATTACATCGACTTATGAGTTAATTTGCTTGAAGATCTTATGGAAAAAGGGCTAATGAAACTTCACCAGTTGATTACTTAGATCAATATGAAAAATAAATGTATTACAAGTTTTCTGAAATGTTTGAATATGCAAATGCAATTAGGTATGATGTCATTAAATATGTGCTGATTTGCATAAAAAGATCAAATCTGAACATTGGATAAAGCCAATTTCAATTTGTTTCTTTTTATTTTGTTGACATAAGAGATTAAAAGTATTTTGGAGAGGGAATTATGGATATCTTGTTTAGTTACTCAGTAGACTAAATCAGAAAATGTTCGCCATATTTTTTGGAATAAAATGTCATGTAAATCAGGCTAAAAATAATATATTTACATTACAAACCCCTCTGTAAAAATCTTCTAAACATGGTTAGGTTGGTGTATGTAGATGCTTGTGAGGTGGAGATTTGGTCCCCACCCCCTCTTGCAAATCGGGTTCCAGTGGCTAATCATGAAGTATCTTGCTCCGCCCTTAATGATCTTTGACTGGGAAAATTTTGTGAAAGTCTACTCTACGTCACGGTGACAGGAGTTTATAGGCGTTGTCGAGTATTCTAAACAGTTTAATCTGAGCAAACTGAGGCATTTCCTAACATCAACATCAGAGCGAAGTTTAGTCTAGGCTATACACATCGCCGCCATGGCGCTGTCCTTCGTCGAACGATTGCAAGTGTGGGTCGGTCGCGCGTTCATGGCCGTCTTATATGCTATATTTTGGTTGCTTAGTCCAAGACCGATCGCTGGTGCACCTACCAAAGTTCCTCCAGTCACCAACCCGATGCTGAAGTTGTCTGCTACGCAACTTGCAAAGAAAATTCGTCGGAGAGAGGTTTGCACATTTTTTGTTACTTTTTCCTGTACAGAACGTTAAGCTGCAGTGACAGTGACATATATAACTAACTTTTTTTTTACTATGTGCCTGCTACTCTGCACAAATTGTGGACAATTGCATGTGTGATTGATGACATCGCGCGCGCGCACACACAAACACCACACACAGACTCACTCTCTCACGCACTCCCTCTCTCTCTCATGTAATAGGCAGGCCTAACTCGACAAAATGTTGTAACTGCCGTATTATGTAGGCCTAATAACCTTCTTTAACACACTAATAGGCTAGCCTACATTTCACCTCGTTTTGCAAATGGCAACCGCAATAGCCTAATTTCTGTAAGTTTCTTATATTGCGTTCAAACAGTTTATTAGGCTACTAAATGCGGCAGATTATTACAGAATGACGTGAAAATGTATTACAGTTTGTCGAGATGAAAAACATGCGTTGTTACACCGTTACACGTAAACAAGCAGATTAGTTGGCCTAATCAATCACTGTCTATTTTGCATTTCATTAAGCTAGCTCCTCCTTTCTAAGCTTAGAAGGGAGGAGGTACAGTGCGCAAGATAGACATCTAAGGAATGCCAACAGGGCAATTCAATGCATGTGTGTGTTTGGGTTTTTTTTGCTGAAAAACATTGAAAAGTGTGAGAAGCAAATAGTGTGTGCACCTACTACAGCCTACTACAGATGATACACAAATTATTTATTTTGTGTATGCAGTTGTCAAGTGTTGATGTGGTCCAGGCTTACATAGACCGCATCCAGGAGGTTAACCCCCTTCTCAATGCCATGGTCAAGGACAGGTAATCCCCATTCTTTTGTACTGTGTGTGTGTGTGTGTGTGTGTGTGTGTGTGTGTGTGTGTGTTGCAGCATGTATGACAGTGGCACAGATTTATCACAACAACATAACTTAACATCCACAGCAAAGGTAGCCAACTCTATCAGCTGTTCTACCCACAAACATTAGAGCATCATTAGAGCATCTTTCTCTCTCTTTCAGTTCAATCAAACAAGCTTTATTCTCAAAGCTTTATTCTCATGCTTTATTCTCTTCTTGAAGCAGTGTTGTGGTGAGTCCTCCACTAGCCCCTTTCAACTCCTCTCTCCATATAGATATTACATTGACCAAATGTTTTAGAATAAAAGCAGGGGCGCAGATGGGGGTGGGGACGAGGGGGGATGTGTCCCCCTCAGATTGTGATTGACCTCGATCTGTCCCCCCCACTTGCAGGGCAAAAAAAAATAACACATCCGTTCTTCTCTGTTACATTGCTCCGCGAGTATTAGTTACAGCAAGATGAGACCTTTATTGCACGAAAGAGCAGAACGGGGGCTTTCCAGTGATACTAGACACTTGTCTGTACAATCAAGTAAGAACATTTTTAAAAATCATGAAATTAACCCTACGAGCCAGACGGACGCAAAGTGCGTAAAAAAACACACCCATTCTACTTTGTTACATTGCTCCGCGATTATTAGTCACAGCATATTGCACGAAAGAGCAGAACCGGGGCTTTTCAACTAGACTAGACACTTGTCTGTACGATCAAGTATGAAAATAAAATAAAATCATGAAGTTAAATCAAAGTATATCGTCTATATTGCTCTGCATTCACCCACGCTTCCAGAACTCTCGCTTGAATTACTCGCGGACCCGGCATCGCACAGACATGACACGCATACCAAATGAAAGAGGAGAATCCGAGCTTTCCATTGATACCACATACATCGATCCTTTTGTATTATAAAAACAGAAGAAGTGACAAACAAATAATAATGTCATATAGCTTCGGCTACCATTAGCCTACTCTCGTTTGATTTACTCGTGTAAATCAGAAAGATAGCCTATGGCACGCATATCAGATGAAAGAGGAGAGCTAGAGCTATCCACAGATACCAAATACAATATTCTAGGCCATAAAACAGACAAAGTGACAGCAAAATAATAAGTTCATGTAGCTCCACTTACCCCATGTTTTTGTGTGGCATAATAGCCTATGTTCATAATCCAACGTTATCATGTGTTTCTCTATGGCAAGTCACATTCATAATACGGTTTTGAGATCCTAGCAAACTCCTGTGTGGTATCCAATTCAAGACTCGTATTGCATCCAAATTTGTTTGACAAATAAACACTTTTTTGCCTTTACTTTGTTCATTGCAATGCAGTAAAAATATTATAGAGAATCATCATCTGTGCACGTCATGTGTGCTACCACGCAAACAAGTCAGGTCAGATCAGCTAGTGTCACAAATATGGAGCGCAAAAAGTGTCAAAAAGTCATTTTTCATCACTAAAAAAAAATTGCCATTTATTTCTGTAAGGCACACACCACATATTTTTGTAAATTGCTTAGCCCCAAAATATCCCTCCACCATGGTTCTTATATTGCCATTTCCAGGGCAGTCAGACCTACACAAACATGAAAGCCATGACAAGCAGCTTGCTGTGGTGAGATACACATCAAAATGTAAGAATTTGTATAGTATGCTTTTTGAAATGTTAAAAATCAAATCAATGCAAGTATTAATGCATGATGTTGTATATGTGTATTGTATGTTGTATGTTGTATATTGTATATTGTATATGTGTTGGCCTAAATTGTGTTGTGCATGTGCACTGACAATGTGGAATAAGTGGGAGTGTTCTTTTCATTTTAAAATGTAATATATATATATTTGTTTATCATTTCATTTTAATGTTATTATTGCGTTGGGGGGGGGGGGGGGGGGGGGGTTACAGCTGTCACCCCCAGTTCAAAAATACTATCTGCGCCCCTGAATAAAAGAATAAAGATATGGGCACACCTGCACAAAGCACATCAAAACATATTGTGAGTCATCCACTACTGACAACTCCTGAAACCGTCCACATGAGATAACTAACAGCTGGGCTATCAGCGGGCTACTGCACACCACTAAATGGCTATTTTTTACATGTGACTGGAGACACAGATAAGCACCCTCTCTCTCTCTCTCTCTCAAATTCAAATTCAAATGAGCTTTATTGGCATGACTTACAGTAGAAGAGTAGTGTTGCCAAAGCCATCATACAGTGCAAACAGATGCAATATCTGTTTTGAAGGTAACACACAAGCATCAAAAGCAAAATGAAATACATTTATAATAATTAAAAATGTATGGTCTTAAATTCAAATATCTATTCAGAAATACGTTAAACATATGTATCTAGATTATCTTTGGTTCTCTCCCTTTCCCTCCCTCTCAGGTTCTCTGCTGCCCTGCTGGAGGCTGCTCAGGCAGACAGACTGATAGAGGAAGAGACTGAAGGAGGAGAGGAGGCTCTGGCTGAACGACTTCCATTCCTCGGGGTCCCACTCTCTGTGAAGGAGTCTTTCGCCGTGCAGGGTACAAGCACACACACACACACACACACACCCAAGCACACCCAAGCCAGAGCCATAGAAAGAGAGAGTTGTGACACTCTTTGATGTTGCCGCCACGATCAAAAGTTCCAAAAAAACCTGTGCTGAATGGCTGAATCGCAGGAGGGTGGGATGTACTTCTGATGCTGTAAGGTGTAATCAATTAACTCATTGACTACTGACCAAGAGATTGGCTGTAAACAGTTCCAAAAGCCCCATAACGAGGAAATAGCCTGGAAAAAGCGCTGCCATTTTTTCCTATGGAGGTCTATGGGAGTGTCGCCACTCTGTTTTATCTACCGCTCTGACCCAAGCACACCCTAACTCAGCCACACTCACACAAGCACAAAGTGCTCAGTAAATCGATCACTGTCTATCTTGCAGTGTACATAGTCACAGGGCTAGTCACTGTTTACCTTGCAGTACACTGTACCTCCTCTCTTAGGAATGCCAAAGGTGTTGACCAGACAAGCACAAAGTGCTCAGTAAATCAATCACTGTCTATCTTGCAGTGTACTGTACAAGGCTAGTCACAGGGCTAGTCACTTTGTTTGCTCAAACCCATTGAAAAACATGAGAAGTGTATGTAGAGTGCACACAACTGGGCAAAAGAAAAACGGAGCCTTTAGTATCATATTAGTCACTGTTTACCTTGCAGTACACTACCTCCTCCACCCTTTCTCTCTTAGGAATGCCACACGCCGCTGGCATGGTCTCCAGGGCAAAGGTGGTGGCCAGTGCGGATGCGCCAGTTGTGACAAACCTGAAGCGGGCAGGGGCCATTCCCATGGGGGTCACCAACACCCCGGAGCTTTGCATGTGGATTGAGAGCCACAATCGCCTTTACGGACTCACCAGAAACCCCTACAGCCTGGACCGCACAGCTGGAGGGAGCACAGGTGAGTGTGTGTGCATAGGCAGAAAACACACCAATATGTAGTGTGACCACCACATAAGCTATAGTGTTTGTATGTTGATGCTATTTCATGTAGAAATGGTCTCCTTTCGTTAGTTAGGGTACCTGCAGCTGCAGAAAACTCACATAGCCTCTCCTGGTCCCACTCTCATTCTCACACACATACCATGGCGACTTCCCTCCGTAGCCTAGGATACTTGAATCAGAACAATCCAAGATTGTTGCAGCACAGAATGACAGTTCAGCTCTGTGTTCACTAAAAGGTTAACAGCATTATCAACACCAGAGCGCAACTAATGTTCAACAGGCTACTTATGTAATGAACTTATTACAACGACGTCAATCACAGAGATAAAATTCAGCAGTCAGCAACTGGGTTTCAACTTGCGGTCGTGGTTAACATTAGGCTACCAATTGACATGAGATGTTATATGCGCTGTATACTGACATTATGGTGACACACAATGCAAATCATTCATGTAAGCAATAAGTCCTGAGAGGCCAATGGGGCGTATTGGCAGGGCTGTACGCTTAGCTTTTTCACTAGGAGCATAGGTGCTCCTAAATGAAAACATTTAGGAGCACTATGAAATTTAATTGAAAACCTTATTGCCTTAAGCAGGATACAGATCATTCACAGCAGTGGCAATCCTAGTCTCTGCTCAAACCCTCCATACACACAGAAAATGGCTTGTCTGGTTTCTATTTCATATTTTGAATTCAGAATTTGTAATTCATTTTGTTAACAATTCATAGCATTATAGGATCTGCAGAATTACTTATAGCTATAAATTCCGCCTTAATAGCAGATGTAGCCTACACTGAATCATGGTTAAATAGGCTACATCATTTAGACAACAGAATCAGTATACCATTTTTGTTTCATAGAAGTCTACCAGGCCTATGTCAAATGCAGGCTCGGGTGAAGCTGGGAGGAATTAACGCACGGTTTCTACACCGTGTTAAGCCTATCAACCGTGATAATAATAATATTTGAAATAAACACGGTAATTGTTATAGTCAACAGTTTTATCATGGTTTGCCGTTTCTTAAGGCACCCAGTGTCTGAGGATTTAGCACAATTGCCATCTTTGTAATGAGCTTTCTACACCAGCTTCAACATATCAGTGCCTATGCGAGTCATTTAATAATTACTGCCAGCTGGTTAGGCAAAGTCTATATGCATGTTATGCAGTCCTCTGTGACAAAGAGCATCAAGATGGAGATCTGTGCTTTGTCTCCATGTGATCTGGGAAAGAAGTCGGAAAATGAATGTCATAAAGGAACATTATTCAAGAAAAAAGGGGGTTTCTAAAATTCAGTGCATATGCAGAAAAAGTGTTACTTCAGCTGAGATCAGGTGTTAAAATTCATGAAGATGACCATGTGTGTTTCCATCACATGAAAGTATTCGTAACAAGTTATGAGGGCTCACAATACTAATGTGTGGATTCAAGAGACATTCATAAAAAGAATGGAACTTTTAAGTATCTTTTTAAAATCCCTCATCTCAACTGAAGTAAAGCTTTTTTATGTAAAAGCTTTGGCATTTTTAGTGTACACAATTTTCCAGATCCAAAACTACTGCAGTAATGACCTGAAACAAGCATTTTGTTTTATTTATCATGTTGTTAGATTTCCAAAAATATAGGCTATAGTTTTACTAATCCCCAAGAAAATAGTACGGACAAATTTGTCTGGACACAGTAAACTGCACTAGACAAAAGAAGTGAGACAGAAGGGAGAACATGTCATGGTAATAGGAGTGTGCTACACCCAGTATTTTGTCTATACTCTACAGCAATATTTTAACTTGAAAGACATTTCCTGAAGGATTTACCAGTGCATGCAAACTGGTTGCTAGTGTAATTGAGGCAATTGCTATCGTGGACAGAGACAGAGCGAGACTGATGTATTCCGTTCACCAAGCATACTGTATGCTGCAACAATTAACTTTGACTACAATCAATTGGTACTGACTATTTCTCTGTCTCTCAGGAGGGGAGGGTAGTCTGCTGAGCGGAGGGGGCTCTGTGATTGGAGTGGGCTCAGACATCGGCGGCAGCATCCGTCTACCCTCCTACTTCAATGGCATCTTTGGCCACAAGGGCACCCCATGTGCGTATTTCTATGTTCTTAGTCATCCTATAATATGCTTATGCTGTGTTCATCAATACTCAGTACATACTGTTACTCTGTGTGTGTGTGTGTGTGTGTTTTTCTCCACACAGACATTGTGAATAATAACGGCCAGCATCCCCTTTTCTCTGGGCGGCAGGAGGACTACGTGAGCACCGGACCCATGTGCCGCTACGCTGAAGACCTGCTGCCCATGTTTAAGATCATGGCAGGACCCAATGCTCACAAGTACACACACACACAAAATGTACAGAACATTCAACAGAAATGATTTACCCTTTACCTCCCGATCTCAACAGGTGTGTGTGTGTGTGTGTGTGTGTGTGTGTGTGTGTGTGTGTGTGTTCTTGTATGTTTCTGTGTTCTCAGGCTTTCCTTATCTGAACCTGTGGATTTGAAGAAGCTGCGTTTCTACTCTGTTCCTCATGACGGAGGATCTCCGTACACTTCTCCTGTGGACAAACAGCTCATACAAGCTCAGAGACAGGTCAAAGACATACATACACACATGTAGGCTGGTTAAACCCTGCCTGATCTGCCGGCGATTTAGATTTCGCCCTGCAGCTCAGGCTGGAAACCTGCACATCTATCTCTCCAACTTCCTGTCCACATCTTCTGGGTTCAATCACAAACTAGCTTATCCAAAAGATGCACTCGGACCCGGTTGTTCTGATTGGTTGAAGAACTATCTAACCGTACAGAGTCATTTTAATGCCCATTGATCATGCCTCTCGTGCAGTAGAAATAAAGTGCAGACTCCCCAGACTAATGTTCAAGACTGAGCTTAGTATGGTGATAGCCAGACTAACACACATGCACTCACACAAACAAACTCACACAATCACGCATGTGGAAAAAAAGCCCTCGACGCTGACCGATTTTTCTTTCCCACAGCACTCAAAATTGAATAGGGGGAAACCTTGTAACCACGTAACACGTGCTGAGAACGCTGACTGAAGCGCTCAAAAAGGAGGTTGAGGGCGCAGTCAGCGCAAAAAACGTGATTGGTGGACACAGGGCACTATAGACTCAAACTCAAAACAGCTGTTACTGTCGTTTACACCTGTCAAATGCAGCAATGCTTAAATTATACTTACTGCATATTTATTATAAGCATTATATTCAACTGGAATGTTTTTTTTTCTATTCCTATTCTTAAAGAGGCCTACCTGTGGGCATGTAACACCTCTTTAAAGGGTTTCCCAACGCTGCTGCTTCAGATTTGTCTAGTGATTATCACGATTTTGAAAACACTCCCTCCCCTTCCGCTATATAGCCAAGATGGCGTCCGTTGAGGGCAAAAATTGTCCATCGTTCCACACTCAGCTTTTCGACCATTAATGAGTGCGCTATCCAGGGACTTGGAGTGCCCTTCGTGTCGTTGGAATTTTCAGTGTGAACGCCCTCACACACTCAAATTAGGTATTGTAAGTGCAGAAGTACGTGATTTGAGACACAGTGTCAGTAATGTGGCACCTACCATTGGCTTGTCTGAAAATGGGGGCGGAAGTGAGCACATATTGAGCCATTTTTTGGAAGAAACTAACCCTTTAAACCCTGATCCCAACCAGTGTGTGTGTGTCTGTGTTAATATCATGGAGGTATTATATACAGTGGGTTCAGTAAGTATTCGCACCCATGCTAAAGTTGACTAAAAAGAGGAATATAAAATCATCTTTTGAGAATTGATTGTAATCCATTCATTAAAGAAATAAGTAAAAATCAAACCGCTAAGGACACTTTTATTTGTGATTGAAGAATGTATCGTAAATAGATAAATGTTCTTCCTTAAATACAGGGGGCATAAGTATTTGACCCCTATGTTAAATTCCCATAGGAGCAGGAGGATTTTTTGTATGTTTTTATTTTTAAAGGCCAGCTATTTCATGGATCCAGGATATTATGCATCCTGATAAAGTTTCCTTGGCCTTTGGAATTAAAATAGCCCCACATCATCACATACCCTTCACCATAGCTAGAGATTGGCATGGTGCTTTTTCCAGTAGGCCTATTAGCCTGTTTGATTTGCTTTGATTTGAATAGGCTAACTGGAAAAAGCACCATGCCAATCTCTAGCTATGGTGAAGGGTATGTGATGATGTGGGGCTATTTTAATTCCAAAGGCCAAGGGAACTTTTAATTAAGGCATTACAATCAATTCTCAAAAGATGATTTTATATTCCTCTTTTTAGTCAACTTTAGCATGGGTGCAAATACTTACTGAACCCACTGTATAACTGGAGAGAGTGACTAAGTCCCGCCCTCCATTCAAATGAATGGCGGAGGCTAGGCTAGTAAATCCGGCCAATTCATAGTCAACGCCATATTGAACACTGGAGCTCTGATCCAGCGCCAGTCGGCTCTGACCATGCGCAAAATTCCAAAGCTGGAAATGACGCATGGACCTACATTGACATTCTGTAAAAAGAGAGTCATCATCCAGTTCAGAGGGTGGCGATAATGCACATAATTGATTGCCGCGTAACAAGAAGAAGTGAAAGTTGCTCGGGAACGCACACCTGAGTCGAAGTGGAGTCCCGCACTGAGTAACGATTGGCTGTAGTAGTGTTAATTTCGTCAGACGAGACGAGACTAAATATGTTCGTCAACAACCTTTTTTTTCCGAGACTAAGACGAGACGATGACGAGACTGAACCAATGTCCTGAAACGCTGACTAAGACTATAATAAAATGCATTACTGTTGACTAAAAAAGACGAGACTAAAATGTTTTGCATGATTGAAAAACTAAGATAAAATCTCTCTTCGTTCTCGTCTACAAAATGAGAAGATAGAATATCTATGCTACCTGTTAAGCATTCAAAATAGTCCAAATGAATTAATGGGCAGCAGCTTTCCTGTAGGCTAGCTACGCGCTGTTGCTGTAACCCTGTGGCTGCGACGACTCATACTACAAGTCAACCCCGAGAGGAGGAAGAGATCCAAAGCCTGGCTCCATTTCACTAAACGTGATGGAAAATTCTGCCGTCTGCAACCAGTGTAGTATATATATTGCTATCGTGTAAGGGTAGTAATACCAGCAATATATTAAAACATTTGTCCACGAAGCATGGGATTAAGCTCCAAGAGTGTCATGTGTTCGACAGCCTACGGAGGGTTGCAAACGTTGCCCGGTCTAGGGCTCCAGAGCATATGCGCCCAAGTGTGCCTGAAAATAATTCTAGGTCGCACTGGTGCACCTGACGCTGCTCGGGTGAAAGCATATGTTTCCTTCACAAGTTTTAATTGTAGACTATGCGTGCAACTTTGCCAAACTGTATAGAAGTAACCCCCTTGGTCCGCTCTCTCTCCCTCTCCCTCTCCCTCTCTCGTGCGCGCCCGCCCCTCCTCGACATGCACATTCACAATCGTGAAAACAATGACGCATAGAAGACAACTAGCTACATTATAGTTAATTTCGGTTAGCATCATAGCGTAGGCTACTGCACAAATTTGATTCAAACTCTTGCATTCAAGTTGACTGATGATCATCTCAATGTTTTCCAACAGACTCAAAAGGGCCTGTCCCAAGGAGAAAAAGTATTAGCCTACCTTGCAACTTAAACACATGTGGGGAAACTGAACAGTCCAACCAGTAGACTATAATAAGTTAGCCAACTATGCTACTTTGTTTACAATTTGAGGCTTCAAGCCGACAGCTGAATTAAAGAGGCAGAGTTGTAATATGAATAGTCATGAATGTCATGAATATCAGAAATGTCAGTAGTATAGAATAGAATATATAAAGAATTATATTATATTATATATATATACTGTAGGCTATATATACATCTTTATAATTCTTTATAAAGAATATGTATTCCTTATTGTATTTTAAATAAAGACAAGCTTTTTTTTATGCCTTATTGTTAAAAAATCATTCACACTATATGAAAGGAGAGCGATAAAAGGTGACCTTTTGGCGTTAAAGGCGAAGCAATGAAAAATGTGGGTGCACCTAAATTTTTTGGGAATTGATAAGAGAATTGATAAGGAATTGGATTGATGGGCAGAATCGATAATGCCATCGATATTGATAAAAACGTATCAATACCCATCCCTATATGTGACTGCGTTTAGGCGCATAGTGCCATCTAGTGTAGTGGAGTAAAACATTCGTAGGCCTACTTTGGGTCTGCTCTGGACATTATTGGGGGAAAATTGAGATGTGTGAAACACATAGCTGAAACACTATTTGACTGAAATAGTAGCCTATTCAAAAGTATCTTGTTATATAAAAAAGATTAAAATGTTTTGACTATAAAACTTGACTAAGATACCTTGAGTTTTCTTTTGACTAAAACGAGACTAAAATTATGAGACTTTTAGTCGACTCAAACTAGACTGACAAAAATTATATTTGAATGACTAAATATGACTAAGACTAAAAAGAAGATTTCGTCACAAGACTAAGACTATGACTAAATAAAAAATAGGTGACAAAATTAACACTAGGCTGTAGCAGCCGGATAGGTACCCATTCACCAACACGTACGTACGTGCATGAGAGCTCGTGCCCAACACGGATTTTCGTGCACAGAGCTGGTTCTAAATGCTCCATGCAGCGCCATACTTGCAAATGGCGTATTCTAACATGCCGAAGCTAATCTACACAGTCTTGACCCCCTGGTTAATATAGGTTGTGGAGCGCCTGGAAGCAGACCTCGGGGTCAAAGTTCAGGAGTTGCGTCTGCCAGAGCTCAAGTATGCTGCTGCTATCTATATGACCCTCATGGGCCTACCTGACAAAGATGGAAAGGTAGGCGAGAGTCTAAGGTCATTAGTTGTGCAGTGAGTTTGCTCATAATTATGTACAACAGCTATAGCCCAAAGTGAGTGTGTTTTTGGTATTGACTGAGTGTTATCTTCAGCCTGTAAAGACCATGTCCGAGCATATGGGGGAAGAGGGGTCACCTATTTATCCTCCATTGGAGCTTCTCAAGTGGATGCTGGGAAGATCCTCACATACTATGGCAGCAATAGGTAATGACACACAACCATGCACATACGCACGCACGCGCACACACACATATAAACACACACACACACACACACACACACCTGCCTGAAGTGTGCAAAGTAAGAAGTAAACCGTAAACCCCACATCATCTGCAGACTCAATCTGTAACTTGTTTTAAAATTGTTAAAATTGTTTTTCTCTCATATGTGCAGTCAGTGCACCATTGTACATATATTTGACTTAGCATACATTCATACAAAAAATATCACACCACTTCTCCTGTATAGCACTCATAGATGTCTTTTTGATGTGCTTTTTGTCAAGAAGTCACATTTTTGTGTCTAAATTGTATCATTGTCAGACATGACCAACATACACATTCTAAAGCAAACACTATTGCTTGTAATAACGCATGTATGTGTGCGTGTGTTTGTTTGTCTAAGGCTTGGCTATGAAAGAGGTTACTGGCTCTAGCAAGCCGTCACCGTTCATTCTGCAGCAGAAGGAGGCGCTAGAGAAGCGTCTGGAGGAGATGCTGCACTCTGACGGGGTGTTGCTGTTCCCTCCTAATCCCTGGGTGGCCCCCAAGCACCACCACCAACTCTTCAGACCATTCAACCTTGCCTACACTGGTAACTAACACTTTGTCCCATACTTTTGCTGTATGTTGTCTGATATTTGATGTACTTTTAACCCTTTATATTATGTAAATACTGACCTTAAAATGTTTCCTTTCCCACCACCTCTCTGCTGCAGGCATTTTCAATGTCCTGGGTTTGCCGATTACCCTGTGTCCTCTTGGGCTGAGCCAAGAGGGGCTGCCGCTGGGCGTGCAGGTGATTTCCTGGAAACTGCAGGACCGTCTGACACTGGCCACCGCCTTGTACCTGGAGAAGGCGTTTGGGGGGTGGAGAGACCCAGGGGAATCCTGAGTGGGGCCACCAGGGGGCGCCCCAGCTCGACAACCACAGTAACCTTCATAGCCTATAGTGTGCTGGTTCAGGAGTGAATATGTGTGGTTTTATTCAGTAAAATGAGATACTCACCTTTTTAATGTTTCTATGATTAACCACACAAATAAAATAATACTTCCATAAGAACACTTATGACCAGGCAGAACCATTTCCCTCTTCTTTTACAAAATGTGTTTTCATTTGTGTCTCTGTAATAGTCATTATAAATAGCCTACCTTGATTGTTCCCTTTCTTGTCAGACAGAATTTAAGAGTGTGTCATGCGTCACCAATTTTGATGAAACTGTCAGTTTAAAAACTCAAAAAGCCAAACTAGTACACAATTGGGTTAGTTAAGACATCCTCTTTTTTTAACTTTCCCATGCTGCCTCCTTAACCCTCTGGAGTCTAATGGTGCATTCCATTTAGTGTTGGCAGTCTCGTACGTTTACCCGCCCGACATGTGAGAATTAGCCCTTTTCACGTGATGTCAGACGAAGCGTTGCTGGGTATCCTCCGGCATGTCCAGCCGCCAAATACTACAGAAGAAGAAGAAGTATTCATGGGTTTCATCAGGTCCCTTTCCACAGGTGTATACAATCAAGCACCTTGATTATCAATGCAGACTGCATGGTGCTTGATTGTATACACCTGTGGAAAGGGACCACGGCACAAACTCGGGCGGGTGACTTACGATACAAATGGATCGCAGGGTAAATCCCCCCCTGGGGATTTGAAAAACTGTTCCAAACTCTTGCTGTTTGTTGTCTGATATTTTATGTACTTTTAACCTTTTATATTACTAGTGCAGTGCCCACAAACAATGTTTTCCAAGAAACGTGTTGCCAAATGACGTTGATGCAGGTAGATCATGATTGTGATGATGTAGAGAATCAAGCCCGTGCAGTTAGTAGAGCTTTTTACTGTCTTTGCAAAGTAGAAAAAGTGAAGGGGAAAGGCGTTTGAGTTGCAGTTAATGGCAATATTAGACACATTAGGCCTACATACCCGTGGATTTTTGCTGTTGTTGGGAAATGATGGCCTAAAGCTAACCGTGGCCTAAAAGCTGACCATGGCGATGCCAGTGCTATGAACTCGGAAGTGATGTTTGAATGAATGTTATTTGCCATAGCCAATGTCCAGATAGAGTCAAGAACGGCTGTTTTAAATGCAAATTTTAACAGAATGTTACCAACGTGTGTGTCGGCATTGCAAGATCAGCAACCTGAGGGGTATTTCACAAAAGCAGAATTAAGACATCCAAGATAATCGATAAAGCCAGGTTTGACATAGCGTTCTCTAGTCATCCTTGCTAAACTCGTTTCACTAACGCCAATCCAGGATGAACAGGAGCTTCTATGTCAAGCCAGGTGTAAGTTATTCGGGATGTGTGCGCGTTCTCGTTTCTCCCCCAAATAACTCACGGTTGGAATAAAAAAGACGCAGAAAATAGCGTCTTGCACACAAAGTTAACAACCGCTTTTGATATAGACAACAACGAGGTAAAGTTTTACTTTTTTGGATGGGGAATCATGATTATTTCTGTTACATAGCGGGAGTAGGTGTGGCAGACCAACTGAATGCAAATTTACGTATGTACCCACGTGTGAGAGCTTCCTTGTCTCGGCACGCAACGTCATTAAGAAAGCACTTGCCTCCGCAAAGATGCACAAAGTATGACTACATATATACTTTATTCTGTCTTTAAACCAAATTAGTTGAAAACACCTTCGAAATATGTCCCCTCCACTTCCAATCAACTACTACAGTAGGCTAGGCTATTCATCAAACGTCAGTCAAAAAAGATGCAAACAACGATTTTGTAATTAATTATAAGGCCACCATAATTTAAATGATATCTAAATGGTATTGGGCAGACATTCTGTTGTGTTTTGCGAGTAAATGCAAGTAGCAAATATAAATGGAATACAGCTCTTTCAAAAATCGCATGCAGGTCTGATTTGAATGACAGCTAGCTGAACCAATCAGATAATGTAATTACCATTAGAATTAACTTATCTTGGCTGTTAGCCCAAGTACATCTCGCTGCAGCCCGCGGGAAGGCGGGGCTTGACGTCAAGCCACGCCCACATCCAAGACAGCCATTTTGTTTTTGATTACGTCACGGTTGACGGTTGTCATGGTTACTGCCATTCACTTCCATTGCTTTTTAAACTAGCGTCCGCTAGCTTATTAGCTCGGTTCACAGACTAATTAAATTATTCATTCCGTGTCCTGTGGAATGATTCATTGGTATCATGCATGATTTTAGACAGAAATACTGTAATCACAATTATGTTTGTATGTTGTTATTGCTTATTAAGAGCGAAAGTTTATTTAGTGACGTCGCACTTATGCAGACCGGAACTGTCCCGTTTTGTTCCCATAGTAACGTATTGCGTTGCAGGATCTTGATTGTAATGAAGGATCTAGACATGTTCTATGCTTTGATGATGGAAAAATGGCAGCTAACGGTGGAGTTTTTTTCGACAAGCCTGGCTTATTTATGTTTACCCAAGTTGACAAGCGCCATTGTGGTGAGAACTTTGGAGACACATTCGTCAACGAAAGACAACAAACTGGACAAGGGATATACATTCTTCCACGAAGCATTTATCCACATTTACCAAGGTAAGTAAAGACGGACATTGCTATAACATTAAGACTGCGTGTGCAAACTCTGTTAACTTTAGCAGCTAACTATAAAGTAAGTCATGGTAAATTGTAGGTGTTGTGAATTTGTGATGGAGTTCAACACGTGGAATTGTGTGTTTGTTTAATTGGGATGACATGAGATAACATAACAATTAGCAATTTGCAGAAGCTGTAGCTAGCCTAGATATGTGTAATGTTACTGACAATTGTGTTTTGACAGCGTTAACGTTACGAAGTGAAGTTGTGTATTTCTGTGAGATAGCACATAATGTTTTCTTGTTGCATGCGGATATAGTATTAAATATCCTCCAGGGACAGGTTGTAACGAGAGGTAGATGCTTCGGGTCAATGTGAAAGAGCGAGAAGCCCCACAAACTGGAGGTTTGACTAGACAGAATGCCGGTTAGTTCAAAAGTGCCTCCTCTCGCTGCGTTTGCGGCACTTTCTTCACTTACTTCTTCTTTACTGAAACGTAGGGTGACCAGACGTCCAGAACAGAATTTGTTTTACCTTAGCAGTGGACATACAGGACACTGCTGTGTTCCGGTAAAATCTCTAGCCTACTCGTCATATACAGATATGATGGAATAACACGTCTATGCATTCTGTACACAACTCGGCACACCCATCACAATCTGGTCACCTTACTGAAAGTTACACTGTCGTGTTATTATGAACATAGATGATAGATGTAATAGCATAAGTATGACTTGAGTGTTTAACCTGTTGAATTTGTTATTGTGTCTACCACCAGAGCAGAGGATGTCCTCTCTGTCTTCAAGCCACGCTTGGTGACATGTCTGTTCCAAAGACACCGCCACCACTTTTTTGACAACCTGACACGCATGACACACACTTACAGTACCATGGTCTTCCCTCTTTCCCCCCTTTTTCTCTCTTCCCTTCTCTACCACTTTCTCATCCTACCACACTTTGACTTGTACTTGTAATGTAGACATTACATTCTCCAATACCAGTACTGATAGATACAATTGATAAAATATATAAAATGTAAATGTATTTAAGCACTAATGTCTTAACTTTTCTTTTGGGTGACCAATAATCTTGTGTGTCTTGCTCTTTTGTGTAGGACCACTGCCAGATCCAAAATGTGATGGTATCTGGAAGGCAATTAACAGGTACATAAGGTGGTTTAATGTGTTGCACACACAAAAAAAAATCATTTTGAACAAAAATTGTTTTAATTGTTTTAACACTATAAATATTATCTACCCCTTTTGCAGTTTGAACCTTGAAGCAAAGTCATTGGCTACACAAAAAGTATAACAACATTAAAAAAATGATATGTAGTTATATTACAACTTGGAAAAAAGTCAAACTAATAAATAAAGTGGCTAACAAGTTACTCTTTCAAATGCAGATTAAGTTGAATGGGCTGCTTCAGGTGAGAGGTGTGAAAATCCTAGGATTTTCTTTTATTGTTTTTACAAAATGCCATCAAAACGTTTTCCTTTAAAACATATATTTGAAAACTAAGAGATTCAAGGTTTTCAACTCTTCCCCGACAGCCCATAGAGAAATCAGTACGTAGGTGCTGATGACATAACTGAACAGTTCTACCCTTTCTCTGTAATGTGTCAAGGGGAGTCTAAGCCAATCACACAAACTGGATTCTTTTACATATATTTCCACACGCTGGTCCAATGACGGGCCATAACTGTCTACGTTGATCTTGCACGCCATAGGCTGAGAGTCCACGTACGTGAAATTGATACCTGTGATGTCCCTGACCAAAACAGTAATTTGCATATGCCTTCCCCCAGGTGTTTTGGACCAGGAAGTCCAAGGATTTGACAGCGCACATGGCCTCTGACATCATCAAAACCAGCCAAAAAGGTGACTTGTGACCTCTCGGTGAAGAGTTAATGGTACAGATATTGTATTATTGTGTTGTCACTCATCCATAGTTGGTTTTTGATAATAACAACTAGTTTTTATAGCTGCGATGGCCCATCACAATTCATAGTTGCACCAAGCATAACCCCCCATCACACAAAAGTCCCCTCCTGACATGCATTTGTATGGCTTTGTCATGTAAATCAACAGACACTCCACAACTCATTGTGACTGTAGCACTGACCAATTTTATTCAGTACCAACCACAGCAAACTTGCAAGCATCCAAGAACAATGCAGAACACAGTAAACAGCTGATGACAAGGTGCATGAAGTAGGACAACAGTGTGCAGTGCAAAGAAACACAAAAGGTGCCGCGTTACAGGGCACTCACAGAGGACCATGAAGTGCATGACATAGTGGAGCCATACAGAGTTAAAGGCCACTTGTAATACCAGAACACACATTCTGATGAACGTTAACTTTGAAAGATCGCTCTTTTTCTTAGCATACTGCCACCCAACTAGCCAAAAGCCACCTTCATCATATGCAAAAAGTTACTAAGTTCAGAACGTCTATATTTTACAGCTTGGACGCAACTTGACAGTTCATTTAAACTTCACAACGAGTTTGGCGAATTAATATTCAAGTGTGATACGGTCCAAAAAATGGAACTACTTGAAAGCTGTGCGTATATCGAAAGTTAATGCACACCCTTATAGAACTCAGGAAAATGGGGAATTCAACCAAGTAGTGGAATAACAGCTTTTGCGGTGCAAGGTATTGTAAAGCAATACATAATGGCACAGTTTACAGAGCAGTTTACAGAAGTGTCATATTTAAGGGCATTTAAGACCACACCTGAGAACAGCCCCTGTTAAATTGCATGAAATGGGGCAACAGTGCAGAGAAGAAAGGGCACTTGTAACACCAGAACACAGAGAACTGCCCCAGTTAAAGTGCAGAGAACAACATGTGTCATGTTAAAGGGCACTTGTAAGACCAGGACACAGAGAACAGCCCCTGTTAAAGTGCATGAAATAGGGCAACAGTGCAGAGAACAACATGTGTCATGTTAAAGGGCATTTGTAAGACCAGAACACAGAGAACAACACACAGAACAGTAAAACATGAACACAAGAACTATATACACTATTTACAATGGCCCCTCAGAAAGTGCATGACCAGTGCAGAGAACAAAAGGTGCAATTGCAAGGCACAGAACAACAAACAAAGAACGTGCGATAGTAAACACAAGAACTATGTACACTATTTACAAGGGGCCGGGTAGGGGGAGAGGCGCTGTGCCCCAGCGTCCTTACCTCAGTGGGGAGTGGGGGGGGCGGAAGGGGGGTGAGAGGGAGTGGGGGGAAGGGGGGTTGAGAGGCGCTGTGCCCCAGCGTCCTTACCTCAGTGGGGAGTGGGGGGGGGGTGAGAGGCGCTGTGCCCCAGCGTCCTTACCTCAGTGGGGGGGGGGCGGAAGGGGGGTGAGAGGGAGTGGGGGGAAGGGGGGTTGAGAGGCGCTGTGCCCCAGCGTCCTTACCTCAGTGGGGAGTGGGGGGGGGGTGAGAGGCGCTGTGCCCCAGCGTCCTTACCTCAGTGGGGAGTGGGGGGGGTTGAGAGGCGCTGTGCCCCAGCGTCCTTACCTCAGTGGGGAGTGGGGGGGGTTGAGAGGCGCTGTGCCCCAGCGTCCTTACCTCAGTGGGGAGTGGGGGGGGTTGAGAGGCGCTGTGCCCCAGCGTCCTTACCTCAGTGGGGAGTGGGTGGGGGGGGGGGGGCTGGTGAGAGGCGCTGTGCCCCAGCGTCCTTAACTCAGTGGGGGGGGGGGGGGGGCAGGGGGGAGAGGCGCTATGTGGGGGGACTGTGCACCCCGCATCCGGCGTTCACATGGAGCTTCATGGTGTCTCTGCAAAGGACCATGAATATTTCCATGTCCTCGATGCTTTCGAACATAAATGTGAATGGTTCTCTGGAATCCCACTCCTCCATCTCCATCAACACCCTCAGTGCATTCTGTTGATCCTCATTGGTCATGCTCAGAAATGATGGAACCTGCACCCGCCCCGTGAACAGTCCAGGGCTGTTCCTCACCACATGTTCTGCCGAGTACATGTCTTTTATGACAGCAGGCAGCTCTTCCACCTCTACCTGCTCCTCCTTTTGTAAATAAAAAAATACCTTAAGTTAGAAGTACCCTATAGCAAAAGATGGTTATGTCATTTTCATACACGAGTAACACCACAACATCGACAAGGTACTTATTACAAATTTGAGACTTTTCAATTACACGTCAAGATTTTTCTGTGTTGTTCTTAATGTCAAGTCAGTTTATTTACATAGCTAATAATAGTAGTAATAATAATAATAACAAAAACAGTAATATGCTAAATAAAGAAAACTAAGTAATGTAAGTTTTGATAAGACTGACTGCATCAAGGTTCTTACTCACAACGACCTCAATGTCCTCCTGGCGTCTCCTCTTCAGCCGCAACACAGGGGAGTACCTTCCACCGAGGAGGACCTGGCACTCCGCTGTCCAGTGGGCAAACACCTGGCCGTGGCTTGAAATGAAAATGTAAAATTAAAACAAAGGCCTACATAGTACAATTTAATCGGATAGGGTGAGAGGCAAGCAACAAGTAGTCAAGGCACTGCTGTGGGCATCTGCCCATCAGCTGTTCAACTCCTCTGAACAGAGCCATACCGCCAAATGTCATTCGTAATATATTAATTTCCTTAAAAAATGGTATTGTCTGTGTTGTTATTGACTTAGTGGACCTGACAGAACTACTTATACCTGTCAAGGGAGTCATTCTCCAGTAAGAGGAGACACCACCATCTCCTCAGTGCTTGCATGTCATGCTGAAATGTAAACATGTTTGCTTCAGTAAACAACACAAAAAATCCATGCCATAATAATTTCATAATACAAATACTTACAACCGAGTAGTCAAACTCAGCATCCAACGTCACGTACAAGGTGGCCTGTACCCAAAACATATTACAAGGTTTACAGCTTCAGAGGTATCCATGGTGTTTTACATAAAGCTTCATGACAAAGACAATGCAGCAAATGTACATTTAATCTACCCAAATGCTTGAACTAGCATCACAGAGTAAGACCCACCATTAACATGAAGATGCCACAGTCAATGCCAAACTGCTGGTTAGGGAAGCCCTGAATCAAAACAGGCAAGCATTAATGACTTGAACACACTCACTCACACATGTGAAGTGCGATGCACATAACTATAGAAATACCTGCAAGTCTTTGCCGGTTATTTCCTCCCAAGCGCCTGCATGAATATTTTGAGCAAAAGCCCTAGAAATTTCACAGGGACACTAGTAAAATGTATGACAATGTTGAAGAGACAGAAATGGAAAGGTAACCACATAGTAAAGTTTAGGGTCAGAGGAACGCATGACCACATACAGTACTTTAGATTAAAAGGTCAAAGGAATGTGACCAAAGAAAAATGGACAAAAAAGGACAGGGTCATATGAACACGACCAAATGAAACTTACAAAAAGGTCAAAAGAACGTGACCAAATGCAATGGACAGGTCAGATGAACAAGAGTCCAAGTTCTTATAAAGATAGATATATGTATATAGAACCTCAATAGTGAAATGAACTGTTGGCCACTAAATCCTGACTCGCTCTTTGCATAAAGAGAATCCAGGAATAGGATGCGTTTCAGAGCCGGCTTGATGACCTGAAGAGGAGCACCTTAGTTTTTAGTGAAGTTAGTGCCTGTGTCATCTTGAGATACTGTACAGCTGATCGTCGTTCGTAGTGGACGCACATGTGTCCATGGAGCTAAGGTGCAACTTCCAAATAATTGTGAAGGAAATGACAATGTGCAAATAATAGGACACATGATTTCAATGTCACACACTTCCTTCAATACAACAGAGTGTAATTTACAAATGTCATGGCAAAAAAACACTGAAGACATACAGTATACTCACACAGAGCTGATAGTGACCAGGTGTCCACAGAGGGATGAAAATGGCATCCATTTTATGGGCATGGCTCTTACAGAGGAGAATCACAATGACAATGTTGATATCAAAGGTCTCGATTCCAGCGTAGTATCATACATCCAATATATAACGCCCATACTTACAGGTATACTTGCCATAGGGTTCATGCTGATAGGTGGCAGCCAGGTCGGGAAGACGTACAGATCCACAATGTGAATGTTCTTTCCCTGATCAAGCATTGAAACACAACCTTGAATTAATTTGAAATGTACTTTATACACTTACAATGACAATGTACCTCAACACTTAGTGGATATTTAGTTTGATAGACAGTTCTGCAAAGCATATGGCACCTTGGATACCGCAATCCTCCTGATTACGTCAAAGCAGGCATTCCCAATCTATAAAAAGAGTTGATTATTACATGCGGACACCTGGTTATTAATTTCACTGCTCCATGTGGCAAAAGCAACTTACGGTTGACTCCATCAGCTGAGGCAGGCCTAGTGTCTGGAAATCAGACCGAGTCAGACAGGTGTTATTGGTGCGTACTACGAGTTCATGGCCTGGTCTGTTGGTGTCCAAAACATAGCGCAGCTGCAAAACACAAAGTACTATTTAGTCAAAACTTCGAAGACCATTTAAAAGTTTTTTTTTTTTGACAATCAACAGTTACAGTACCACTTGTTCTTGGTCACGGTGCAACTCAAAGGACCAGCACGACCTCTTGGCCTCTATTGAGCCTACACTTGTCACATCCGCACAGTGAGACCCACACGGCATCCCTGTTGTTCATAAAATTGTAGAATAATGAAGGACAAAAGAAATACCTATTAGCTATTAATGTATCGACACACAACATGGTACAACATCCATGATTCATACGGGAAACAAATAGTTACTGCTTCAACAACAATAAAACATAGATGTACCTGGTCCATGGGTGTCTTCAAGTGTGGACGTACCCACATCGGTCAGATCTTCTTCTGGTCTTGGGCCTTGATCTGTTGACACATTATGTGGGAGCCATTAACTAGTTTATGTTGTTCTGGTGGTGGTCTACACTAGGTGGCAGTATGGTGTTAGTTAGGTCAGAGGTCACGGTGGCACAAGCGTGCCAGGTAACCTAATCACTGGTGTAGCAGTTGCTTATTATGCTAGGGTGGCGGAGAGACGATACGTTTTTTTTTTTTTGGTACTCAAGGATATTGCGCATTAGACTTTTTGATGAAGGCCCCATATTATTCACATGTTAACAGCAATTTTTGTGTGAATTTAAATACATACCCAACACTGCTTGGCCATAACAATTGACAGTTATGTCCTGGCCCAGTGTCTTCTTTAAGTTCTCCATGGTTTCAGCATTTTTGTTGTTGTTATAGTGCTGCAAAATGTTTCTCATTAAGAAGACATGAGAGGATGGGGTCATCATATTTAGGAAATGGTTGTTCTTCCTCATCCCAGCGAAAAGCTGTTCAGCACACTGGCTGTTGACCCAGCCACAGATCTGTGGCACCAGCTCAACTTTTCTCAAGACATCTCTACTGTCTTTTGTATTGTCTTCATGGAAGCGATCGTAGAGAGCGTAGTGATCCGATGACCCAGTTAGAGGGTGCCCATCATTGTCTGGAATTTTTTTTTTGGTTTCTAACCATGGCAAATTCACTTTCAATTCCCCAGAGGCGGCCCGTGAAATATTGCTGTCGTTGACTTCAGTCAACCTGCCACCATGTGGGCGGAAAATCTCTGGCACTCTGTTGTTGGCATGAGATGCCAGACCACGGGCAAAATCATACAGGGCAATATTTGGAAAATGTTTGAATGACAGCAGCATATCGGTGTAGTCGCGTGGACTTTCAGCTCTGATATTGAATTTCACGGCATACACCACGGCACATGGGCAGGTTACCACTGCCCATCCACCTATAAGGACAAACCAAAAAGACAGGTAGAGAGAGAGAGAGTGAGAGAGAGAACATAACCTTGTTAGATGCCCTGATGGATTTGCCTTTACTGCTGTCCACAGACCAATTGTACTACTTGCAGTACAACTTCGAAACACTTGGTTGCAAGACAGGTTCAGTTACCTGAAGCTCCCCAGATTTGAGAGAACACCTTGTCATAACTTTGTCTGTTTTGCATCTGTTGTTGTAGTCTACTAACGATGTCCATTCGTGACCCCCGGGGGTCCACACCACACTGCCCACACAAGCCACGCAGATCGTCCATCTGTAAAACACAATGTAAACATGCACACACACACACACACACACACACACACACACACACACACACACACACACACACACAAACACACAGTATGGGAGCAGAGAATCAGCACTTGGTAAATTTCATTATGGATTGTTATTAACTGGCCGCATTAGGCGTGGAACTCTGTACAAGCCTTTGGTGGTGTGATGTGGTGTGTGTTTAGAATATAATGTGTGTAATGCAGACTGTAATATCATGTGGGTTGTAGGAGTATGGGTGGGGGGTGGTTTGGGTGGCAGTATGTGAAGCCAGGGACAGAATTACACCCGTTAGTTTTAATACCTTGACTTTGAGAAGCTCGTCAGTAAGTCTGTCCTCTGTGACATTCAACTCCAGCTCTTCTGTAGGACTATGTGGGGTATGCAACTTTTTGAACTCTGTATTGAGTACTACATTGCCACTCCTTGTGTGGGGCCCTATCCAAGGTGCCCAATTGTGGTAGTTAGGACGTACTGTGAAAGGGTTTTCCTTATTACCTATGATTTTGGGAGTTACAGGAGAACATAGCAGACACAATCTATGAATGTCAATGGGGGAAACATGTAGGATTTAATTTGTAAAGGAGAGTTACCAACCCTGCCATTGTGCAAAAGCAACATTAATGCCACGGTATTGGCACATGACCAAATAAATAAACATTTCTTTTTCAGGAATAGTCCATGTACTCACTGGGGACCAACCCACGGGAAATCACTTCCATTGCCACCTTCTCCCAGAAATCTTCCGCATCGACCTTGCCATCAAAATTTGCTGGTGGTTCCTCAATACTGCTCACTTTGAAGGAAATTACAGTCATGCCATACTCTTTGCAAGTCGAATATGTGGTCAGAGTCACACACACACACACACACACACACATGCACACACGCACACAGATACACACATACACTTACCAGGCATGCTGAATACACCTTTTTTGTGCAGGTCCATCACCACGGTCACAGGATGGTATCCGCATGACACACACGCAAATGTGTAATTGTGGTCACACAGCGCTTCAAATGTCAAGTAAGCCTGCAGAACCCTTTGACCTGATGGGTAGCGTTTGCCAGCCGTTTTTTCCAGTGCCTCTACAACGCTCCCAACAGCCTGGTGAGTCTGCAAAATCAACATTGACATTATGCTTTTGAAATTCAACAGATCTGTCAGTGAAGTTAGTGAGTGAATGATTGTCCTACCTGAAGAGCGTTTCTGAGGAAGACACAAAGGTGCAGTGACAATAGTGTGACGTCGTCAAAATTGTGGACACCATCAGACCACTCCTGGTATCTGTATACCATGCCACATGTATTGCACCATTTGCTGTACACTGAAATTCCTGTTCAAGGTTGATTTAATGGAAGTGGTGGATTAAACGTGAACCTATGCGGCTTTAAAAGTAAAACTAAGTAAAAAAAAGAAGGACCTACCCTCTATGACATCCGTCATGGTTAAAATCTTCGCTTTAGATGTTATAAGCGCTGGCTCACTCAGCAGCTGATGGTCTGGACATTGTCTGCAAAATTTTTCTGGTGGTATTAAGGCAGACGGGAATGAGCTGGTGTGAACAGCATCACGGGGAAGGACTGCAGGGATCTTCTTGTTGATATAGATGTCCTTCACCATGTCAACAAGAAGATCGCCTGTTGGTGGATACTGTGCCCCTTCCTCCTGTGCTGCACAGTCCATGTCTGGACTGCAGGGCATGGTTCCCTCTTCTGCCTCAAGACATTTGGTTTTGCAGAAAAGATCCTTGTCTGTTTCAAACAAATGCCACTTCGCAACATATTTATGTAAGCATGACTGTCGGGGCTTTGCACATGGACAGTGCCAGGTAATTTTCTTTGTGTCAAAGCTGACCATGACCCGACCAAGCCTGCTGTAATACGCCACCGTTGGCTCAAACACCGATATGTATTTTTTTGCAGGTGGACCGGAGGTGGTTACAACACAGGAGAGTGGAGTCCCCACCTCAACGGCTGCCCTCTGCCGTTCCAGACACCTGTCTCTCTTGTCCTGCCCAAACCACTTCTCGACTACCATCAGCTGGAGGACTTCTTCGGAGAGAGCAGGATACCTCACTGTTGCCGGAGGGCAATAAGACAGGGACTGAATGTGAGGACATTCAAATGTTCTTAAATTTGATCTCTCTGCACAGTCCATGCTAATTTTGCAGTTATCCATTTCACATTGGGTGTTTTGGTTTTGCCCCCAAGTCCTCTTAATCACGTGGATTGGTGTGCTGGGGGTGGCAAAAGATTTTGCAACTGCAAATACACCGCTTTCAAAATCAATACACTGACAGTTCAGGTGGTATTGGGCGTTGATGTCTGGTTTTACCAGGGCGTGGCGTCTCTGAAGATGTAGCCTTAGATTTCTTCTGTTTAAAGTTAGATCACAGTGTGGACACACAACTGACTCTTTATTCTTCCGGATGAGTGGTGGAGGAGGTGGCACTACAGAGGCAGGTGCAGGGGCAGGAAACGCTGTGACAGAGGCAGGAGCAGAGGCAGCAAACGCCGTGACCGATGCAGGTGCAGGAAACGCCGTGACCGATGCAGGAGCAGCAAACGCCGTGACAGAGGCAGAGGCAGGAAACGCCGTGACAGAGGCAGAGGCAGGAAACGCCGTGACAGAGGCAGAGGCAGGAAACGCCGTGATAGAGGCAGGTGCAGGAAACGCCGTGACAGAGGCAGGTGCAGGAAACGCCGTGACAGAGGCAGGTGCAGGAAACGCCGTGACAGAGGCAGAGGCAGCAAACGCCGTGACAGAGGCAGAGGCAGCAAACGCCGGGACAGAGGCAGGTGCACAGGGTGGTGACTGGTGACTGCTGATATGTTGTTGAAACTGGTCCTTTCTTACAATTGTAGCACTGCAGTGAAGGCAATGAAAATGTGCAGATGTCCTGCAAGACCTGCTGCATTTGCAGATAAGAAACCCTGTAAAACATTAAGATTGTCACTAAATCTGAAAAATCTGAAAAATCCAGGAATGTCATGGAATTACCACTAGCCCTATATGTATGGGATAACGGAGTGTGAATAAATAAACAAAATAAATCATTCATTATTCTTTACATATGCATCTGGGACTGGTGCTCAACATCAAGCATATTGTCCATTCCAACAAACCCTACCGTTGTGTTTCACTGCCAGCTGCACATGATTTTCAATGTGTATTCTTATTTTGTACAAGACATTGGTGGTATAGTAGCAACATGGACAGATATAGGATCCTCCCTCAAGGAATTTTCCTGGGTCTGGGAGGCCCTCAAAATGGGTTGAGTGCTGGAGGAATTGGGATTAGATTAGATTCAACTTTATTGTTATTGTGCAGAGTAAAAGCTTACAAAGAACGAAATGCAGTTTGCGTCTAACCAGAACTGCAAAAAAGCAGAAAAGTGCTATGTGATATACCAAGTATATACAGGTGGTTCATAGACATGACAGGGCAGTGTAGACAGTACTATACAGTTGGTTTACAGAAGGTGTGATGGTTTAGAGTACCATGAAATAAATATGAAAGTGTGCAGTGTATTAGCAGTTACGTTTTGAGAGCAAAATGAATATGGCTACGCAACATGCACAATGTATGAAAAGAGCAAGGCTCCCTGAGCACTGCTGTTGAGCAAACAGCTCACTGCGCCGGGTTAGTGTGCGCTTCACCTCACTGTGTGCTGTGCGTGTTTTGCTACTTCACAGATTGGGATAAATGCAGAGAACAAATTTCCCTCACAGGATCAAAAGAGTATATATAGTTATACTTACTTACTTATAAGATAGACTATCTGCACAACAAATATCTGTGATTCATATTTAGGCTATCAAACAATGAAGACCTACACAAATACCCATTTAATTTGTAATCTTCCCAACATTTTTTTTTCAGTAAAGCAAAATGCATTGCCACTTGAATCAGAATCAGTTTTATTGTCCAAATATGCTTACATATACAAGGAATTTGACTTCAGCAGGTGTTAAAACTGTCTATACATTTAACAACTACACATGTAGTAGTGGAATATATATATATATATATATATATATATAGTAAACATTCAAACAGTAGCAATAAAGACACATACTGTACAATATAGACAATAATATAGATGTATGGACAATGACATATTGTATAATATCCAAAATAGAATACACATATTAGTGTAGTATCAAGACAAATGCACATGGAGTGGAAGTGCACGATGTATATGGGATGATAAGTATTTAATGTGAGGGATAAGGACAATGGACAAGCCATAGACATTAATTGAGCCTTTCTCCTTCAAGGACAAAATCAACTAACTAATAGTTGTATGCAGGGCTGATGGGACAGGAAATTACCTGTTCCTGAAATTATCAAATACATTCAAAGACAATATAGAGAATAGCCTTTCTTGACATCATACATGGCCAAGCTCAAGCCTGAATTCAGGTACCACGCCTGAACTCCATCAGGCCTGTGTATGTAGAGAGAATTAAAAGCAAAAGAATGTGATCTCAGATACTTCAAGTCATTGTACATATATATATATATCATTGTCTATCATCATTTGCTCAATGACGACTAGTTATGGCAACATTAATATTGTGAAAAGGGGTCAACAATGTACAGCAAATAGTATAACATTAACATAGGTTGGACAAAACCATTATGTAAAGCCTAGCTTGCTTAATATAAAATACACATGTAAGTACACATGTATTTGGTCAGTCTTTTTCTCAAAGTAAGTAAAAAGTAGGCCAAGATATTTGGCCTACAAATGAACTGTTTGTGTGTGTGGTGTGTAAGCACAATTGCTGCTTCTTGGCTATGTTGCCTGGATTTTGTAACCATCCTTCACAGTGATCAAAGTCCTAGAGGGAGGTTAGGGACAGGGAGATCTCCTCTGGCATCTCCACACCTGGTTCAGCGACTGCTATTCGGACCACACTCATGTTCATGGAAATGCTGGTTCAGCTGATGCTTCATGTTCTCCATTGATGTCTGCATGTGGAGGTCAGCAACTACAAAAACAACATTTTGAATTTAGAGATATGATAAGAATATTGTTGAAATATGACAGCAAACAGAGCAGAATAGTCAGGTTATTTCCCACAGGCATTGAACAAATATTTCATCTCAACCTTGGTAAACACTGACACCTACTGTCTGAAATGTGTACAATGTAGTGTGTAGTTGTTTTAAATAAAAATCGTCTTTCTTCTTAAAATAGTTAAAATGTGAGTTAGAAATGAATGAAGCTCACGCATAATTTTATTTATTACTATATTGAAGAACATCAAACCATGCTGTGCCTTACATTGCGTTAGTTATATTTTGAAGTGTATCTTAGCCTACTAGGAAATGCTAGTGGACAGGGGTGTGAAGTTGTCAAGAACAAGGGTCATGTGTGACCCGGAACCACTTGTCAACGTCAAGTGAAGCTGTGTTTAACATGTTGGTAAATAAGTTATTGGAGGATAATAGCACAGCATTGTATTGTTGTGTTTTTTTAATATCAGTATTGTATATCATCTTTCTTTGTTTAACACGAGTGTCAGCTCTTACAAGTAGAAAGAAAAAAGAAAAATTGCTAAGAAGTATATCAGAGCCCGTATATCCGGACTTCACCCGGAAGTAATTCCTTTATTATTGATATAAAAAAAAAAAAGACAGCACGACAGGACTTAACGTTGCACATGCACGGACTGTTACATGTTCGTGAGCGTGGTCAGAGTAGGCTACTGTCTGTCCACGTCTTTTATCAGACATTCTCTGATGTGGCTAATACCTTGTGTTTTAGATAATACACCTATTGCGGTAATAGGTCGTTGTGTTGATGTTGTATAAAATAAAGTCAGACTTTATGGCTCTGTTTTTGGACGTAGGAAGTAGCCTAATGCTCATTCATTTGTTATTGTTGCAAAGCGCTACTAGCTAGCTATTAGGAATGAGAATGTGTCGTCACAGCCGTGAGCTGAGCTCCTCCAAACGGAGCTCCTCCCCTGGTTGGAAGGGTGGTCCTGATACCGGGCGGCAAAGAATTGTTTAAGGTCGTGTGTTGTTAACCCGGTAGGTTCTTATTCCGCACAACTTGACAATGATTGGAAATCACTGCTGTGTGAAGAACTGCCCCCGTACCTCTTCTTTGTTTTCCCACTTAAGAACTTAGCTAGATAAGTGCCTTGCACCATTCGTACACTAAACGCGATCATACGGTAGAGTTTTGTTTACAAGTGGCAACCGTTGCTAAGAGGAAAAGTCATGCCTTCAGGCACTCCCGGTTATCTTAACTTTGAAACGCTTTTCTTTCTTGGAATTTGCCGTTTTTACTAGATAATGCTGCCATTTCCATGGACTTTAGATATTTAAGAAATGAAACGTGTTCTACTCTACGACGTGCGCCGAATGCTGGCAGGAACCCTTCGGTCTAGCAGCTATGCGAGTTTTCAGAGGACTGAGCTACCGAAAACAATAGCAGCAAGCTAAAATTAGCAATAAATGTTTGGCTCATATATCGTGAGTACACATAATAAAGGCTGATATTTCAAACGAGCTGTCTAAAACTGGTAAATGTGTTTATATTTAGGCCCGACTTTACACTGTAACGTTTTTAAGACAGGTGCGGGGTTGTCTTAAAGTTGCGAGGAAAATTAAGCCTACATTTAAGATCTTTGTTTTCAAGAATACCATTTGTTCTTAAGTCTTTATTCATGAATATCAAATCTTCTTAAATTTGCTCTTAAGACAAAAGATAAGAAGAAAGCACCACTTAGGAAGTATTTTTGTCTTAAAAAGGCTTCGTGAATCCGGCCCCTCGAGGCTTGTAGATCCTGCACCCAACCACAGCAGAAAGTCTCTAACGTTTCTAACGACTTGTGGCTTTTGAACTCTTGCATAGTGTAGTAACTTTGGATGCTGGAGAGCTTCTCCAAATATCGCTGCTTTGCGCTTGGTATAAGCTTGTCCTTGTACGGTCCTTGTAGACAAGAATCTAGACCACAGTTTTGATGAGTCTCTAAACGCGACTCTTCGGAAGGCGTTGCCCCTGGCAACCAATGATACACCCTTCCAAGATGGAGGATAGGCTCAGCCCCCTCCCAAATTGTCACGTGCTCGCTCATTCCTAATAGCGGTCACCAGTGCTGTAGCACATTATTTTCCGATTATGACATTCTATACATTATCCCTTACATAACACAACTGTTGCAGTAATGGGTTCATGTTGTGTTGATATATAAAATACAGTCAGACCTTGGATATGGCACTGACGTCCACACGTGCTAATGTTGTTGGACGTAGGGAGTAGCCTAATGCTAATTCATTTGTTATTGTTGCAAAACGCTAGTAGCTAGCAGCGGGCGCTAGTAGCTAGCGGTCACCATTGCTGTAGCACATCATTGCACAGTATATGTTTGTGTGTGGTTCATGTCATGTATAGCTTTAGATAACACAAATGTTGCAGTAATGGGTTCATGTTGTTTAAGAACTTCATAATACACTGCAGACGTCCGAACTAGTTCGTGTAGGTGTAGGTTATTTGGACGTAATCCCTAGACTTTTCCTATGAAGAGGGTACACTACGTGTACTGTAGAGTAACATTTAGAAACATTATTTACAAGTATGCTAGAAAGACGTAGGCCTATAAGCCTATAAAGTTTTAAACCATCAGATAGGCTACTGTGCATGCATAGCAAGACAACAGTCACTTTATTAGGAAATGTATGTTTTATTTTGTGTACATACCATCCACAAACACAAATGTTGAATACATTTATGCAGCCTTGTCAGTCAATATAGAACATATGTTTTAATCCTAGAGCTCACACCAATGAAATTATTTCTCTCTCTATTGTAAAAAAAAAACATTGATTGAAATAAGCATGATGCTTATGTTGTATCAGAGACACTCGGTTGTATGTATCCCCTAGAATTTCAGCTAACTGTAATCTAGCTCTTACCTTTCAACAGAAGCCATCCACTTTCTCTCTGATCACCGGATCCACCGCTCTGTCGATGACGAATTGACGGACTGTCACAGCCAGACGTGGTGCAGGTCTTCTGCGCGAATCTGGCTATTTCGAAAACGGATCTGGCACATATGTACTGTCTGGGTGTAGGCCTACTGTGTACAAAACAATCGGATTTGTTTGTTTAAGACATCATCAAAAAATAATTTGTAAATGTTTACTACCCGCGAAATCGTGAGCCTTGCGCTCCTCTTGTGAGGTGATAGAATGTTCGAAAAGCACACGATTTCGCGGGCAGTATAACATTTATAAATTAGCATTGGACGATATAACATTAAAACAACAAAGTTAATCAAGTCTAATCTAATATAAAACGTATTTGAATCTGTAATTAATAAGAAGTTTCAAATCAAATCGTCCTACAGCCCTGCCTTCCCGAAGGCTGCAGCGATCAAATGCACCTCCATACAGAGCCTGCCGCCGGCGGACGGGGACAATGACGAGCTGGTTTTAACCATACACTGTAAAAAGGTTTTAACAGAATAAATATGGATAAAAATAAATACGGATATTCGGTATGAACCATATAGACAGGACCGCTTTCTTTAAAACGATGATAACGTGTGGAGGTGTAAGAAAGTAGGCTATAGCCTACAATGTAGTGCTAGGCTACGAGCCTCAGTAGCCTACTGCTATAAAGATCAATCTTTTTTTTTTTTTTTTTTTACAAACACAATTTTCAACCAATTCACAATTAATTAAAATTAAACTTCTTTATTCTATAATATGTGTTACTTACCGACATATTTGAGTCTTCAACTCTTCTGCAGAGAGATAGGTATATCTTCTACTACTTCAAATAGCGTAATCCAGGAATTTGATTTGACCTCTATGAATTTGACAAGTGCCTGCGAGTGACGTAATCAAAAACAAAATGGCTGTCTTGGATGTGGGCGTGGCTTGACGTCAAGCCCCGCCTTCCCGCGGACTGCAGCGAGATGCTTCTCTGTTAGCCTGGTCGGGAGCAGGCTAGCTTCAGAGAATAAATTCCCATGGCAACTTATGTAGCATCTCTTTTGTGAAACCGAGTCGAGGGTAAGTACAACCCCTGGCAAAAAATATGGAATCACCAGTCTTGGAGGATGTTAATCCAGTTGTTTAATTTTTTAGAAAAAAGCCAGATCACAGACATGACACAAAACTAATTTCATTTGAAATGGCAACTTTCTGGCTTTAGGAAACATTAAAGGAAATCAAGAAAAAAAAAAATGAATCAGTAACAGTTGCTTGTTTTAGACCAGCCAGAGGGGGAAAAAATATGGAATCAGTCAATTCCAAGGAAAAAATTATGGAATCATGAAAAACAAATTGACAAAAGAACACTTCAACACACCACTAGTACTTTGTTGCACCACCTCTGGCTTTTATAACAGCTTACAGTCTCTGAGGCATGGACTTAATGAGTGACAATCAGTACTCTTCATCAATCTGGCTCCAACTTTCTCTGATTCCAGTTGCCAGATCAGTTTTGCAGGTTGAAGCCTTGGGATGCACCATTTTCTTTAATTCTACTACAGATTTTCAATTGAATTGAGATCCAGACTATTTGCAGGCCATGACATTGACCTTATGTGTCTTTCTTCAAGGAATTCAATAGTTTTTGCTCTATGACAAGATGCATTATCATCTTGAAAAATGATGTAATCAACCCCAAACATCCTTTCAATTGATTGGATAAGAAAAGTGTCGAAAATGTCAATATAAACTTTATATAATAAATAATAATATAAGCATTATTGAAGATGTAACGATCTCCATCTCCCCAATGCCTTTACCTGACATGCAGCCCCATATCATCAATGACCTTGTTTTTTTCAGGCAGTTGTCTTCATTAATCTCATTGAAATGGCACCAAACAAAAGTTCCAGCATCATCACCTTGCCCATTGCAGAAACGCGATTCATCACTGAATATCACTTTCATCTAGTTATATCCACATTCCAATGAGATTTATGAAGACAACTGCCTGAAGAAAACATGCACATTTCCTCAGTCGTTGATGATATGGGGCTGCATGTCAGGTAAAGGCATTGGGGAGACGGCGATCGTTACATCTTCGATAATGCTCAATCCAATTGAAAAACTGTAGTAGAATTTGAAGAAAATGGTGCATCCCAAGGCTCAAACCTGCAAAACTGATCTGGCAACTGGAATCAGAGAAAGTTGGAGCCAGATTGATGAAGAGTACTGATTGTCACTCATTAAGTCCATGCCTCAGAGACTGTAAGCTGTTATAAAAGCCAGAGGTGGTGCAACAAAATACTAGTGATGCGCTGAAGTGTTCTTTTGTCAATTTGTTTTTCATGATTCCATAATTTTTTCCTTGGAATTGAGTGATTCCATATTTTTTTCCCCTCTGGCTGGTCTAAAACAAGCAACTGTTACTGATTAATTATTTTTTTTCTTGATTTCCTTTAATGTTTCTTAAAGCCAGAAAGTTGCCATTTCAAATGAAATTAGTTTTGTGTCATGTCTGTGATCTGGCTTTTTTCTAAAAAATTAAACAACTGGATTAACATCCTCCAAGACTGGTGATTCCATATTTTTTGCCAGGGGTTGTACATCCAGGATAACCAAAAAATCCCGGCTTAATCTCTTATCTAGGTTTTGTGAAATACCCCTCTGATCAGGCAACAGAACCGCTAGGCAACCGCGGTTGTGCCTGCGCTTACCAACATGGGTGCATGTGTGTCGGACTCAGCATGTTTATCCAACATTAACAATCTTGAAGCGGTCCGTTGTTTACGCCGTAATTTCCATAAATGGCAACACGTGAGTTTGTCAGCGAAATGTGCTTTTTTGTTTCTATGCTGGAGTGAGTGAGAAAAACATATTTTAGGGTGCAGTGACTCTTTAAAGAGTCACTTCACCCCATAACTCCACCCACGTCTGAAAACTCCACCCCGTTCTGAAATTTGGAGAGGGAGCGCAGCACTGCTGCAACCAATCAACCATGGTGATTTCGTGTCAATCTGGGAATGAAGATCAGTTCAGAAAATAAATACAGGAAACGCATAAATACGTTATTACAACTGCTTAGTATGGTTGAGCAAGAAGGAAATTGTCTTGGGCGAGTGTTTCTATATGTGTTGTTAATTTAGTGACAAATTACCCTGCCTATTCGTAATGACAGTGAAACCCAAGCAGCAAAACACGTTATTTGAACCAAAACAAACGTTTTATTTAGGTTGTATTTTGGTTTCAAATAAAACAAACGTGCATAGTACGTTCTTTAAATGTGTTTTCTGGCACCAGTACAAATAACCATGTTAAAAACGTCCATTGCACGTTGTAACCTGGTGCCAAAAGACAAGTGCAATATCCAACGCACCTAGCACTGATTCCAACGTCAACAGAAGATGCAAATTTGGTTTCAATTTACACCAACTATTACCAACTAAAAAACAACGTAAATTACACGTTCAAAACGGGTGTAAATAAAAACGTTTTATAACGAACGTATCTGACACTTACTTTCAACAATGAATGAAGGTGCTGGTTAACACCAAATACTAACGAGGGGGAAAACGTGTGGAAAACGTGTCAGACACGTCTGAAAATATAAGCTGATATCTGATAACTTCAATTACATTTCGTGTAAGGCTATTGACATTTGCTTCCCAGCATGCATTGTAATTCAGTTGCTTAGTTTATTGGCTATATTATTAGTTTGAAACAACGTGGTTGGGACATTTTAGCTTAGGCTAGCCTACTCAGTTGATGTTGTTATCTCCGGATAAGACCACTGATGTAATTGCTTATTAGGAAAAAAAATACACCGTAGACATGAAAGTATTATACCTAAACCGGTTTAAATATCCAGCTGACAGTTACTAATATCATCCGAACGTAGTCGTTGAACTTGACCTTCAAGACGTATGGAACGGTGAGTATGTACAACGTAATATTTCAATTCTAATGTCGAATCTGCTATCATGAAGACGTGCGGTTAGTTGTTTCTCTCCCATGGTTACCAAGGTTACAACATCGTGAAATAGACAGCCAACAGCAGATTCTAGAGGGGACAGTTGGCATCAAAGATTCTAGAACAGAGCAAGATGGATCAGTTGCGTCAAAAGAATGAAGTACGGTACAGGACGCCATTTCGGTAAGCTCAGCAACATTTCTGACACAGTTCCAATCATATAAACCCACTTCAACAGCTGTTTTTGCCGTTGCCAGCTGTTTTTTGTTTTGTTTTGTTACTCGGTAATGATCTGGCCGTGTGAAAGGCACGATTTATTACTTTTCGGCTTACCAAAATGGCGCCCATGGAGCGTCAAAATGTACTTCAAAAAATCCAACGTATTCTCCGGCCAGTGATCCATCTTGCTCTGTTCTAGAATCTTTGGTTGGCATTGTGGTGTCGAAAGCAAACAGATATGCACGTTTATTGAATGTTTTTTTCACAACCATTGTGTTTAACACCCTTTTTCAACGTGCCCAAAACGTACATGGACACTTAATATGAACTATTCTGGAACGTGTTAAAAGCGTAATCGGGAACCTACACATTTACCAAAAATGAACGGAATTCTGAACCAATTCTGAACGTGTCTGAAACCAACTGAGCACTGGAAAAAAACGTGTACAAAACGTATGTTTGCTGCTTGGGAATTCACCTCTTGTGTTGTTGCAAGGGAGGCCGTCGTGGTTGGAGAATATGATAGTGACATCAAGTCAGACACCTCGGGGCACAAAACTTCCGCACGAGTCTCCGAGCAAAAAATCCAACCCGACCTAGCGTTCATGTAATTTTTCCGCTATCGGAGGTCAGAAATTTCCGAAGGTCCGAGGTGCATGAACGCAGTATGAGTGCTGCAGACAAGGCTTATCACAGGTAGGCTAATCAGGGTAGCAGGTGTTGGGGCGTTTCAGTCCTAATTTGTAACGACCCGGTGACGTAGTGTTGGACTAGAAGTGCAGGACAACGTCAGCATTCCAATAGTATTTTGGACCAACATGCCATGGCATGCTTCAAACTGTAGTATGCGCGGAGAGCAATATCTCCAATACAAAATCAGACGAAATGTTACTTTTGTCAATATTAACCCTGGTAATAGTACAGTTCACCACTTATGAGTATTTTCAATCAATCAACAGCTCAAAAAACCTATTTTAGGGTGCAGTGACTCTTTAAAGAGAAACTATGCAGGATTGGCGATTTCACCTCCGGTTTCGCTTTTTGTTTTCGCTCGTTTTATGCTTGCATATTTCTCTGCAGAGCTTCCCCTACAGCTGTAGCGTGTATATACATTCATTCAATTCAATTAAAAAAACTTTATTTATCCCCGAGGGGCAATTTCTCCATGCAGGCATAGTGACATATAAAGCCTACCTTACACTGACAGGATTTGGGAAAGATTCTTGAAAGATTGTAGTCTTTTAACTAATGCCCCTCATTCAGACTTTACTCAAAAGACTACAGTCTTTCAAGAATCTTTCCCTAATCTTGTCAGTGTAAGGTAGGCTTAAGACGCACAACAAAAGACAAGACAAATGGGAGAACAGGACAGACGGGTGTGTGTGTGTGTGTGGGTCCCAGTCTCCTAGTACCAGGAGAGAGAGGGGGAGGGGGCTGGGAGCATATTTGAGTTCAGAAGGCGAATAGCCTCAAAAGTAAAAGTAGCCTTCCTCCTGTTGGTCCTAGCAAGAGGACAGCGCAGACGCCTGCCAAAGGGCAGCCATTCAAAAGCTCTGTGTAAGACATGGGTAGAGTCTTCTAAGATGGAGTTGGCTTTTCTTAGGGTTGCCTTGTCATGCAGTGACGTCAGAGACTGAAGAGGGTGGTCAATGATTTTAGAGCATGTGTGCACAATGCTCTGGAGGTGTTTCTTGTTTTTGATCGATATACAGTATATATATAAAAATTGCAAACGTGGTTCTTCTTGTTCCTTACGCGTCTCAGACTTCCATGTAAACAAGGAGCGATCGCCTCCTGGACAAACTGCAAGGCTGCAATAGCGGATAGGGACACTGGGGGCGGGAGGAAATATTACTGTTTTCGATAAAACTGGTCAGTCAAGCAAAACAACGATTTCTAAGCGATTTTATGACTATGAAAAAGTTGCATAGGGTCTCTTTAAAGCAGAGCTTTCATGTAGGCTAAACGGAGCAACTGTCACAGGTGGAGTTTGGAGAAATGGCATTATCGTCACATCCAGTTAAGTATCACATACTGGTCAACATTGCAGGGTCATAAACTGGACCATCCAACTCATTCAGTTTAAGGCAAATGTTGGGAGCATGAAGCTAAGAGATTGGGTTGGACAAAGATATCTCATAGCTGCACAGTGGCATTATCAGCTATCCCCTCTGGTTATTTTCTATCTATATATGCCAAAGTGGATTTGGAAATTGCCAACTTATCAAAAAACAGTAGCGAATATAGCGGGATGGGTATATGGTACAACAGTACCAAAGTGTCAAATACAATGGTTCAGGTATTTACAGATGGCTCAAAGGATCCAGATACAGGAAGGACGGGAGTAGCTGTATATATCCCCCAGTTTGAGAAATCTATTATAATTTTTCACAATTGCTAGAACACCTTTTTTGAAACTCCCTACCTTTTTCTCAAAACTGTGAACACAAAACTCATTTTTCAAACTACATTCTGGAAACCCTTGAATCTTGTTGCAAAATTGAACAATCACCTCAACACATTTTTAACTTTGCTCAAAACTACCTAATGGTCTCAAATCATTCACACATCAGGCAAAATGAAATTTCTGCAGAGCAGTAATTAGACAATACACCAAACAATGGAAGACACAGTGTTCAGAGCAGTGTTTATAGCTCCTGGAGGAATGTTTATTCATTCTATTTTGAAAAATAAAATGTCACGTTGAAAATAAGGAATATAAATAAATAAATGGGTCGCTCACTGGGCCTCATCATGCCTGCAGAAGCTCAACCCTGTACGATTGTCAGTCATACACCTTCCATCTCCAACTTGGTAAAAACTCATCTATTGGATTGAGGAATGGGGAGTATGGTGGGAGGTATACATTGATAAATGGTTCATTGACGATGAACCGTTTCCTTATTTGAGCCGTGTCGATGGAAACTGACTTTGTCCAAAATAATGACACAAGAATATTGGTAATTCAGCCCATTCTGCCAAGCTACCAAAGCATCCCAAAGACCAGCAAGGAAAGTAAGAAGGTGCTGAGTGTTATATGGCCCCAGTGTGACATGATGGTAGAGAACCCCACGGTTGCTAATGGCAGCACAAATGGTCGCATTGCCACCACACAGGCCAGGGATGTCAACAATACATTGGTAGCTCGCTGACCAATTATTTTACGGCCCCTCCTTCTCCTCTTGGCTAAATCGAGGCCCGCTTCACCCACAAACATGTATTCATGAGGTATTTTCATTGCATCCAATTCAAATATTCTCTAGGCTATATGAAGAAATAAATCAATTTACAGTTTTTGCCTATTGCTTACACACGGCTCATTATTTCAAAACTCTACACACAGCTATAAGACAGCACTTAGGGATAAATGATTCACATCTATACCAAAATGAAGCACTGCAATCAAAACGTAACACTCTTTTCTAAAAATCTCATTCTTGCAACAAAACTAAGCACAGAAGCACCAATTGAATTACCCTTAATATCACCAGTAACACACTGAAGCACTTTATACAAAACACTTTGTGTTTGTTTTTATTTTATTTGGTCATTTTCTCAGACCTCTTCTGTAAGACTCAAAAGTATAATTTCTGTAGTCATTTTACAACAAACAAACACTTACAGAAATAAAGAAAAATAGAATCACAAATAAAATATAGTAACAAAACGAAACCAAAAAAAAAAACAAACTTGATAAATTGCTACTAAAAAAACAACAACATATGTACATGTGTTTTGTGTGTGTGTGTGTGTGTGGTGGGTGGCCTTAAGGATCTTGCCTCCTGTTCGGATCTGGCCACAATACCTCATCAACGTCACAAGCGATGTCCTCGCAGGCTAAGCAACGGGGGAAATATCGTCTTGTGCGCCGAATCCACCCTTGTATTCATCCAACCTCAATGTCTCCGCATGCCTCTTCCATTGCTTGCAGAAGAGGCATGCGGGCATGAGGTTGGCGATCATACACTTTCCACCTCCAAGCTGAGAATAATTCTTCTATTGGATTTAGAAATGGGCTGTAAGGGGGCAGGAACAGAACTGTGAAGTTTAGGTGATTGTTGAACCAATCTCTGACCAGAGCAGCCCGGTGGAAACTGACATTATCCCAGATGACAACAAACCTGGGCTGCTCTGGTCTGTTCTGTTCAACTGTATATAGTGTATCCAGGAATGTAATGATATGTCCTGTATTGTATAGGGCCCTAAGGTGGCATGGTGATGCAGGACTCCTTGAGTGCTAATTGCGGCACACAAGGTGATATTTCCCCCACGCTGCCCAGGGACATTGATAGTGGCCCTTTGTCCTACGACATTACAGCCCCGGTGCCTGGTTTTAGCCAGATTGAAACCTGCCTCATCCACATAAATAAATTCATGTTGCTGCTCAGCAGCATCAAAATCCAGAACAGTCTGTAACAGAAAATATTGAAGAGTGTTACCAGAGCTGCCAACTTTTCAAAAAACCTTGGAGTGAGATTCTGTCGGGGGTGACCAAAAGTTTGTCCCGCACGCGTCACGATACCAAAATTATTGTTTCGATCCGGATACTAAGTCAAGAGTAAAAAGATTTCGATACTTTTAAAAAAAACTATTTTAGTGTATTTGGTGATTTAATCATCAGTAACCTAATATTGAATATTGTGTGATCATTCACACCAGTGGCCATAAGATTCTGCTCGACCCTCCACACACACACAGAAAATGATGGTCATGTGTCTATATCATATTTTGGAATTCTTATAACTGTACATTTTGTTGATAATGTTTAGTATTTTACAATCTGCATAATTATTAGTAGCTAAAAAAAAATTGTCATTTGTATACTGATTTAAAGACTATTACACTTACTCATAGGCCTATTATATTTTTAAAAGGTGTGTAGGCCTACTGTAGGTCTAATTGAGAGTGCATTAGTGGTGTGTGTAATTGAGTGCCTGTCGCTTTAAGAAATACGTGAGGTGGCTTTCTATCTGACGGTTTTACGCGAGTGAAATAAAAGATGCATGACATATGTGGATGCAATTAATTTTGCTTTCTGTGTCATTAGATAAAATACATGTTCAAAACACTAACAAGTTGAAGAAAATCTTTCAGGGATCATATAAGAAATGAGTGTCTTGCAATGTTCCTTTATGATTTTAGTGAGCACTATGATTTAGCTCTCTCCATAAATCCACACGTTCCAGCAAACAAAACAGTGCGATGTCTAAAGTCAACATGTAGGCTAGGGAATCAAGTTCATCCACACAAACTGATTTCTTTCAAGATGTTAAGTTTAAGAGTGAATTCTTAATTAATGATAGGCCTATGATTGGTGACATTGTCAACATACCTAGTTCTCCGACCAGATTGAGATTTTCTCCCGCGGGTCTCTCCTTCTGTCGCAAACTTGGATGTCTATGCAACGAATAGGGTTAGCCTACTGTACAGTGGCGCTTCTGGGGAGTTTTATAAGGAACGAACTAGTCTCAGCCCAAAATCAGATTTTGTTTTGCGTGAGAAAATGGATGTGTGGCGTGAGTGCGTGTGTGAACAAGCAAAATCGTGTGTCACACGCCGAAAGCGTGAGAGTTGGCAGCTCTGTGTTACTGAAAACACATACTGTAACTGCAATGTATTTTCACACAAGTAGGGGCAGGGTTGGGTCAGTATAGACAAAAACTACAAGGTGCCAGAATATAGTAAACCTTCATTCCCACATCAATATAGTATGTAAAGTGACACACCTGCACATATTCATGGCGCACATCCTTGACTCTGTCGCTGTTTCTTTGAAATGGCACCCTGTAGAGCTGTTTCATTCGGAAATTGTGAGTCTGCAGGATGCGACTGAGTGTGCAAATGCTGTCCCTTTGGATGTTGCGGAATACAGCATCATCGGCAATAATGCGCTGTTGCAATTCTCGGAGCCGAATTGCATTGTGTTCTCTCACCATTTCGACAATGGCAAGCTCTTGCTGCTGAGAAAACAGCCTTTGCCGTCCACCTTGACCAGGTCGTCTAACAATTCTGTATAAAACGCCACCAAAAGATGTCATTGATTGGGTTCTTTTTCACATACTGTACTTTCATACTGTACACAGTACTGTAACATCAAAATGGTATTCCTTTACATACTTCACAGCACTATCCGTGTTTGTACAGTACAGTTAGTACAGTAATACTGTAATACATGTGATACAGAATAGGTACAGTCTGGAGTAGAAACTTGAAGATATACCTATTCTCCCGTCTGAATGTCCTAATTATTGAAGCTACTGTGTAGCGACTGAGGTTAGGGTGGACTTTTTGCCCAGCCTCCCTCATGGACAAGCCATGAGTTACGACATGGTCCACCAGAGTAGCAGTGTGTTGCAGAATTGCAAACAAAGTGCAAAGTTGACAATGTGTTTAAGCTATGGTTTCACAGTGTTTACAAGTATGCAACAAGTACTTTAAGTATTGATGCTTTGGTCTAAGCATTTGATTTTAGTGTGTAAGCAATAGGCAAAAACTGTAAGAGAACAGGACAAGCTGATACTGTACTGCACTGTGAAGTCACAGACTCTGATAGGAAGTATGCAATACTGTACTGAATGTCTGAATGTACACTTACTTGGACATACTGATATCTCACTCTCAGCTCCTTCACTCTCTCATAGCTGTGCTCAAAGAGTACCCTGTACACTTGTTTCATGCGCTCCCTGCGTTTTAGGACATGGTGGAAAGGCTGACAGAGTTGAGTCTGATGCTGTTATTTTGAATGACTATATCAACTATCCTAGCTATGCCCTCTTGCTGCTGAGAGAACATTGGGGCCCTTCCACCACCACCTGGCAGTCTTGCAACTCTACAGAAGTGAATATACAGTCACAGAAAAGCAAACAGGACAGTGATTGTCCCAGTGTTCTGAAACATCTGCAACAACAATGTACTTACAGTACATCACTGTACTGTATGATAATGAATATTTACACTATACCTGTTCTCTAGTCTGAATCTTCGGATTATTGATGCCACAGAGAAACGGCTGATGTTGGGTTGAACTCTATATCCTGCTTCTCTCATTAACATTATGTGTACCAAATCATGGTCAATTACTGTTGCCCAAATTTCATAATTTGGCTTCCTGTGCAGATCCACATCAACATTCCTCAAAATATAATGAAAATCTCCTTTGCATGGTCCAATCTAAACACAGGAAGGTTAGTGTATGACCGGTCAAATATGTATTGACAATATGTGAACACTGTATTCACCAGTTGCTGACTCAATCCAGTACAAGCTGCTTGTGAGGTGTACAGTCGATTAGAGAAATTGATTGAACTACCCCTGTAATCATTCAGCAAGTCTGCAATCAAAGATTTGTCTCTGATTAATTGGTTCATCTTCAATCCGTTCACAATTTGGTGTGGGTTCTGTACATGCGCCTGGTGATCAAGAGCAACCAGTCTGACTATGCACAACAGAGATGGCATGGCTCTACATGGCTGGTTCTGCTTCAAAATATGCAGAGATTTCCTAAAAGTGTTTTTTCCAACAGCAAGCAGCTCTTCTGCCTCTTCATCTACCTTGAAATACTGTTCAGTGTTGTAGAGGATGGCGTGTGATGGCTGACCATGCCTTCCACCCTTGCCCACCTGTTGCAAAATTGCCTCTAGGTCCCAGTAGGACCGTACATTATGGCCCCATCCCAATGTCAGCCTTAAAGACTAAGGACTCACAGACTAAAGGCTGGCTTACATTGCACGAATTTGGTCTGTTTTAACAGTCGGCGACTACATTTCCAAAAGTCCGTCGGAGTGATGTCACACATCAACAATGCTGCAGGAGCGCGAAAAAATGACTTTGATATGAGTAGGCTATCATGTGAGTTCCTGTTGATGATGACGTGTAGCCTGGTGCACGATGGAAATAATTTGAAGGAATCTTGTAGCAGTCTTGTAAACAGTGACCCACAGTCTTTGCAAAATCCTAATCTGAGACTGGCCTGTGACTAGAAACTGGATGAATTGTCTTTAGATGTGAGAGGGTCTGAGACTAGTATTTCAAAAATCTTTTCCAAATCTTTGCAAAGTCTGTCAATGTAAGGTAGGCTTTCATTGATTTCAGGTGCTAAAGGCCACATGGGCTCAGATAGGTATTTTGGGATTCGGACAGCACTCCACGAGATCACACCTTGGCTTTGTTTACTAACACAGACGTTGCTAACATTTCCACCTTGCACGCGTGTGTCGTGCATGATGTTGTTTACCTATTCATTTCCGGATCTTTCAATAGATCTCTGAAGTTCGCCTACAAAAAGGATCCAAAGCTGCCTATGGCAAGTTGCATTGTAAGTTAGCTCTGGGGTAGCAAAGATCAAAGTGTGCCGTCTTCACCTACCGAAGATCACAGTAGGCCCCTATCCACCAGACGGCAGTGGACAAAACTGCGTAGCGAAAAACGTCTGCATTTCCAATGTCATCATCCCCGCGAGAGTTTAACAGGTGCGATAATTGAAAATCCCCATGTTATTTTCCCATAGTAAAAATGTCAAGATACCAGATCTCCTTATTTGGGCAAAGATGGTAGCTTTTTTGTAGGCGAACTTCAGAGGTCTATGATCTCTGCGGTAAACGTCACAACACTCTTTGAACTGTGGGTGATTCCCTCAGGTTACGTCTGCATCGATGCAGACTCGAGGAAAGGGCTCGGTAAGTGTGTACTCAAACAATTTTGTTGTTTGAGTACACACGACATTGTGACAGCCCTAAGCCCTTAAGAATTTCGCGAGAATGCGCACCAAAGTCCGTGAGTCCGGACATTGGGATTGGGCCAATGACATGAAAAACATTAGGGAAATTCAAATTGTTGTTAAGCAGCTAGGACTCAGGGGCCTGTACTACGAAGCGGGGTTACTGGCTTAGCAGGGTAACTTCGAGAGTAAGTTGATCACGTGTGGCGTAACTTCCTGGTTAACCCGTAGGCCTACTACGAAAGGTGGATAGGTTTCAACCGAGGTATGCTGCCATGGCAATTTACGCTGCATCTCAAACCTGCTCCGAGCAGGTTGTGATCTTAGTTAACCCGAAGTTTGCGGTTAACCACACCCTCTATAAGTACCGCCCCTCCACTTCCAATTCCTCGACACAATGCCAGCGTATCTGGATGATCCGATAGATATTGGAGCGCAACTTGTGCGGGGCTCTCTTCGCAGGGCGAGGGTTTTTAGAGACTGCCAATCTGCTGGCATATCCGGACGATATTCTCTATGAAAGATATAGATTTGCAACCGAGGGAATTCGTTACCTTTGTCAGCTGATCGAGGCGGACGTCTCTAATGTCACCCGCCGCAGCAATGCCCTTACGACAGAGCAGATAATGTGCCTGTCCTTACGATATTTTGCCAGTGGACAGTTTATGTATTCCATCGGTGATGCTGAACATCTGAGCATACTTGTTCTATCTAAACTATTGGATGCATTTGTCGTTTTCCCTGGCCATTTAACCACTTTACAAATTAAGGAAGGTTTTTATGCAGTCGCAGGGAATTGCCAACATCAAAATTGGTTTATTCTAGGCTACTTCCATAAAGGCAATTGTAAGACTTATGACTAACAATTCCCCCTAAGTCTCCCAAGAGTTATAGGAGCCATTGATTGCACCCACATTCCAATCAGTGCACCCCTGGGAGAGCATGAGGGCGATTATGTTAATCGCAAATCTTATCACAGCATCAACGTGCAGGTATTAGATGTATTTTAATGTGATTGTATAGGCCAGCAAGTCCTACCTCAACTTCACCTTCTCTTCACCTATTGGATCCACATAGGGTGTTGGTTTGCATTTTTCGAAAATCATATTTATACATGTACTTCACATTCCTTCTAAATTATGTTGTTCATCCTTTTTTGTCCTCCACATGGGGTGGTTCTGCTGATCATTTTCAGGCAAAACAGTTTGCTTCAACTTGTCATGTTCCTAACTTTTGCCCAAACATTACCAAAGTGATCAAAAAGCTTTGAATTCTTAGATGACATGTGATCACCAGTACATGGGGACAAGCCTGGACGCGAGGTGGCCAGGCTCAGTCCACGACTCCCGCATTTTCAGGGAGTCCACACTCTCTGCCAAATTTGAAGAAGGTAAAGCAATCAGCATCCTTGAATCGTTTTTTGGACATAAACTTACATGTAACATTTTGCTCTCCATTTCATCTAAGGGCGTTTTGATGGCCTGCTGCTGGGGGATCGTGGGCACCTATGCCTAACATCTCCTGACACCGTATGCGTAGCCAGAAACAAGGTCCCAAAGGCGTTTCACTTCTGCCCATAGTGTTACAAGGGCAATAATTGAAATGACGTTTGGAATCTTGAAGGCACGGTTTGCCTGCCTCAAAGGCCTTCGTGTGAAGCCTGAGAGGGCCTGCCAGGTGGTAGCTGCGTGTGTGGTGCTACACAACATAGCCACCATCAGAAAAGAGAGCGTGCCACACCACATGGATTTACCCCCAGATGTTGTAGACCCAATCACCCTTGACCATCCCACAGGGCGTGCAGTGAGAGAGGCCATCACTCACCAATTTTTCACTCACTAAAAATAAAAACGCAACCAATAAACACATTCAAGGTGAGTTATTAAGGTTCTGTCTTTCCTGAAAATTACAGAAAAAAATGTTTAATGATTACACACTGATGAAGTGGTACGTCTGGTAGATGGTAGATCTACTAGTACCTTTTTGTCATGCTCTAGCTTTTCAATTTCTAGCTTAAGCTTCTTAATTATGAAGCTGTTTCTTTTTACAGTCACGCTGGAGCATTCTTTTATAAAGGCTGCGCACATCATCTGTTCCAGCCTACAGACCCCCCTCCAAGAAATAAATTACAAAAGGACATTCACTATGCATATAGGTTAAACATTGGAGCATGAGGGACCAAAGACAAAGCAAATGTACCCTTTGATTCAGTGATGGTCGAGAGGAGGATGCCTCAGGAGGGGACAGAGGCTGTTGCAACTCTTCCTGCAGAAGAACACAAGCAGAGACGGTTCATAACCCATCATTGATACAAGTCACTTAATTCACAGACCTAACACTGGAAAGTAATAGGCCATCCGATCCTCCTAGAGTAATGATTGTAGGCTACACTATAGCAGTGATGAAAATGTTTCAACCTGGATGTGAGTGTCTGTGTCGGCAGTCAGTGGCCCAATCCCAATGTCCGGACTCACGAACTCACAGACTTTGGTGCGCGTTCTCGCGAAATTCGTAAGGGTTTAGGGCTGTCCCAATGTCGAATTACAACGGGCGGGAGGGTTTGAGTACAGACTTACCGAGCCCTTTCCGTGAGTCTGCATCGGTGCAGACTTAACCTAAGGGAATTACCCACAGTTCAAAGTGTTGTGACGTTTACTGCGGAGATCATAGAAAAATCCGGAAATGAAGGTAAACAACAGCACGCACGACACACGTGCATGGTGCAAATGTTAGCAACGTCTTTGTTAGTAAACATCGCCAAGGTACATGTGATCTCGTGAAGTGCTGTCCCAATCCCAAATACCTATCTGAGCCTATGTGGCCTCACACACTCACTCACTTAGCACCTGAGATCAATTAAGTCTGTGAGTCTTTAGTTCTTAGTCTTTAGGGCTGACATTGGGATTGGGCCAGTGTGTCCTCAGTGAGTCTCATCGTCCTCCTGAAAAAGAAACTAAAATAAAGCAAATTTGTGAGACTGCACCTACTTAATTCACAGTTAATCCAATTTGATTCTTTTTTACAATGACCTGGGCCTGAGGATCACTGGATGTGCTGGGCTGTGATGGCTGGAGGGTCTCCACATTATCCCCCTTAACTGTACACAGAACACCACATGACACTGAGCACCACCAAAAAGAACCATTAACATAAAACCTGAATAGTCATATTACCCTGCACATAAATGCTGCACATTTCCACAGCACCAGGATCCGACCGAATGCCTCCCTCAACCCCCTCCATAATCGGCCTTCCTCTATTGTTGGCCAAGGCCAACTCCTCTGCCACAGTGAAACTGTCAGGAGCCTTTCCTCCCCCAGTGCTCTTCATGCACACTTTTTTCTTGTTGGCTGTAAAACAGAGGCCAAGTGGAGGCTATAAGCATACAACATAATCCTAATTAATAAATATTAACGCAAGCTATATAATCCTATCATTTTGAATTATGTTTTTGTATTTCATTTTTCACCTGCTGCCAGGTGCGTTTGCCACTGCTGTTGCATCTGAAATGTTCACAGGATTATGCTTACACTAAATCAGTCAATGCAGGGGCTATATACTTAAACATTCAATTATCCTTAAAATCACTCCGGCACCCCGCACTGCCCGAAAAGGTGCAGGTAGATAGCAGGAATGTGTAATTATAAAAAAAATATATAAAGACTCTACCGCACACTGACTTTTACTCATTTTATTGAGAGCGAATGACTCGTTTCGCACAAGGCGTCCTCAGGTTCGCTCAGGTCATTCAATTGTCCTTATTAATCTATATTATATGCACTTCAGAATTGTGTTGTAGGCCTATCTGTAGGCCTTGTTATGAACTCAAAATATGCTAGGCTATTTAATTATTTCTACTTAATAGTTTCAGATATTCCGCACACTAATCCTCCGTAACACATGTGTAAATAAGTCTTTACTTACGCATTTACCCGATCCGCGATTCGTTGCCAACAGTCTTGCCTCGCTTTGTTGGCTGCCGCGGTGTTGGATTTCTTAAGTAGAGTCCCTTTGAATAGACCTCTGAAGTTCGCCTACAAAAAGGATCCAAAGCTGCCATCTTTGCCCATATAGGAGATCCGGGAGTTAATTGAAGCTAACTGCCTATGGCAAGTTGCATGGTAAGTTAGCTCTGGGGTAGCAAAGATCATAGTGTGCCGTCTTCACCTACCGAAGATCACAGTATCCACTAGACGGCAGTGGCCAAAACTGTGTAGTGAAAAACGTCTGCATTTCCAATGTCATCATCCCCGCGAGAGTTTAACAGGTGCGATAATTGAAAATCCCCATGTTATTTTCCCATAGAAAAAATCTCAAGATACCGGATCTCCTTATTTGGGCAAAGATTTTTTGTAGGCGAACTTCAGAGGTCTATTCTTCATAACTATTCATAATTAGAGTGCATTCCTCGTCAGTGAAGTCATTTTGAAAGTGGTGAATTGCGCTGCAACCCGCCCCTTTTAAGTGAACGCGCACAAACTCCAATTAGGTTAACCCCGGTTCAGCAAATCAACTTCTTAATCAGCGTCGTAGTACCGATTCACACCAATCAAGATAACCAGGTTTCGTCAACCCCGGTTTAGCAAAGTAACCCTGGGTTACATCTGGGTAGGTTGAGCTCCCTTCATAGTACAGGCCCCAGGGCTCATCGTGCACGCCGAGCTGCCCGGCAAACTCCCAACCTCCCTGCCCCCTTCACTTGGTCCTCCATTGGAAGGCTACAGCAGTGAGTCTGACCTCAGATATGTGGACCTCGCCTCCAGAGTACAAGAACGTGCAATGCTTGTTCACGAGCAGGAGGGAGGAGCAGATTGCAGTTTGATAGATGCATCAGAATCCAATCATCGTTAACAGTCCATTCAGTATGATTGGAACTTGTTTTTCCTGGATTGTTCGTTCTAGAGGCCACTAAAGCCTACCTTACATTGCCAGACTTTGCAAAGATTTGGAAAAGATTTTTGAAAAACTACAGTCTCAGACCCTCTCACATCTAAAGACAATTCATTGAGTTTTTAGTCACAGGCCAGTCTCAGATTAGGATTTTGCAAAGACTGTGGGTCACTATTTACAAGACTGCTGCTAGATTCCTTCAAATTATTTCTATCGTGCAATAGGCTACACGTCATCATTCACAGGAAATCACATGATAGCCTAGTCATATCAAAGTAATTTTTTCGCGTTTCTGCAGCATTGTTTGATGTGTGACATCACTAACAGATATAGAGTTTTTCTGTCACGTAGAACAGCCGACTAATAAATTATAAGAAATTAAATGACAAATAATCATAAAGGCTAACAGCTGTCGCCTATTTTGCCCCTTCCTGTTTCATGTTCGCGCAAGGTTACTATTGGTTTTTAATGTTCACGTCACTATTTGCATGAGCCACGACTGAAAAGACTTCCGATAATATCAAACATGTTTGATATTGTCGTAACGGCAAAACTAGAAAAAGACTGCCTCCGACGGACTTAAAACAGCTAAGATTGGCACCTTACACTAAACGATTTAGATGACGGGAGCGCGCTGCGATTTCAGTACAACTCCCAAGATTTCCGCCCGATTGTGGAAATTTAGTCGCCGACTGTTAAAACAGACCAAAATCGTGCAATGTAAGCCAGCCTTAAAACGTATAATTTTTGTGTCAATTTAATGAACTGTGATGGCATGTGGAACTATGCTGCAACTGAGACACAGCATTTGTATCGCGCATGCCTTAAACCTGGTTGTAAGGAAAGCTATGGATCAGACCCTGGTGTCTTGAAGAGATCAGAGGCAAGGCCAGGAAGATTGCGGCCTATTTCAGGACAAGCACCGTCTCCAGGGAACGGCTCCTCAGCATCCAGCAGCAGATGTGGGTGCCAAGACATAAACTAGTGCAGGAGGTGGAGACACGCTGCAACAGCACCTATGATATGATGGCCAGGCTGTACGAGCATAGGGAACCAGTTGGGGCTGCAGTGGTGCCCCAATGCACAGATTTGCCGGCTCTGACCTCATCGGAGTATCAATGCATTTCTGAATGCCTTGGAGCATTGTCTCCCCTAAAAGAGGCAACGGTGGAGCTATCATCAGAAAAAAACAGTGACTGGCTCAAAAATTGTTCCCTTGGTGAGAATGCTGAGGCATGCAACCGCCTCCAAACAGTGGGAGGTGAATGGTGACATGGCGAAGGAACTTTGCAACAACCTTACAGTACACGGCTCATGACTGAAACATTTAGTGAGACTGCAAGTCAACACTACCTGGCCACTCTACTGAATCCAAGACACAAGACCATGGGGTTTTGCAATTCGGGGAATGCTAAAAAAGCTGTTAAAAGGCTTACAGCAGAATGCGCTTATCTTTTAAAGGTATAGGGTAGAAGATCCTGGAAAACGATTTCATTAAAGGTACATTTTGAAAATACACAGGTCAAAAAGTCCCAACCCCTTTCTTCAGACTTCCCTCGAAGTCACGCCTCCAGAGTACAGGAATGTGTAATGCTTGTTCTCGAGCGGGAGGGATGAGCACATTGCAGTTTGATATATGCATCAGAATCCAATCATTTCTAACAGGCCGTTCAGTATGATTGGATAGTGTTTTTCCTGGATTGTTCGTTCTAGAGGCCACTAAAACGTATTTTTGTGTCAAAACTTTTAATTAATTGGTTGCAATGGGGGTGTAAAGAGTATTCAAGCAATATGTTAAAAAATGCTCCAGAGAGCATGCTCCAAACATCTCCTACCCCACCTTTAAGAGACAGCACCTCATCTGACCCAGCACAGGAGCCTGCTGAATCCTCAGGTAAGAATCTATGGTCAATATTGTCATGTTTATTATTTGTATTTTTGTAATGCATTGTTTTTTGTCACCATTCAGGAACTGGCCTATGGGCCTGGCCTATGCTGGACCAACATGTTTCGGAGACTAGGAAAGTGAAAAGTGCCACAGCAAATGCCACTGAAGAGGTGCAGTGGTACTAAAGCTGCCGAATACACCATGCTCTGAAGACCCACTCCAGTTTTGGGCACAGCACAAACATGTCTATCCTCATTTCTGCTGGCTCGGAATATTCTGTGCACACCTGCCTCCTCTGTGCCTTGTGAGTGGGTTTTCTCTAAAGCAGGTGAAGTGGTCAGCAAAAAGAAAAAAAAATTCTCAGCCCTGGCACAGTATGTTTACTGACATGGCGCGTCCGGACGGGACTAAATTCCCTGGTGATTATTACTTTACCTGATGTCACCCCATAAAACTAATCCTGTCCGAATAGGCCTTTAAAGAATCGATATTGCATCAAATCTTGATTAACTCATGATGTACACACCTAGGATCACGGCTAATGACAAACAGGTGTAAAAGGATGGCTAATAGACAACAACAAACCAATGAGGTGGTCGAGGAAAGTGAAGTCTTATCAAGTTAAGTATCACTCAAATACTCAACTCTTGTGATCTACTGCCCCTCCCTCTTTACACCTGTCTCTCATTGCTCTTGATTCTACGTAATGCTGTCTGTAGTTGCCATATCATGAGCACCGATGCCTGAGGTCTAACTGGGCTATTATATATTGTAAGACAGTGGTCACACCATGGTTGGCTGTACTGCATTTGGATACACCAGTCGTTCCAAGAAAGGAGTTTGGACGTATGGCTTCCCAAAGGAAACAAACTGAAGAAAGACATGGTTGGCAATGGTCAGGTAGACTGGTGACTTGTCATTAACATTTCAAAGGACAACACATTTCTAAATGTAGAGAACATTGACATTTAAATAGGCTATACTAAACTAGTTCTTATGAGGTAGAGTGTGGAAACTAAATTTACACGCATCCCTGCAGGCACACTTTGAAGATGACCATGCAGTTCACTCTAACGAAAAGGGGTGGATGAAGGTTGTGAGGGTGTCCCAACAATATTTTTTACATCGGCCCAAGCTTAAGAGGAGGAAAGCCCCTGCAATCAGAGTGCCTGAAGCAATGGTTAATCGAATGACCGATGACCACACCTATTGTAAAAAATCTAACTTAAGGCTGGCTTACATTGTACGATTTTGGTCTGTTTTAACAGTGGGCGACTAAATTTCCAAAAATCATGGGAGTTGTACTGGAATCGCGGCACGCTCCCGTCAACTAAAGGCTGGCTTACATTGCACGATTTTGGCCTGTTTAAACAGTCAGTGACTAAATTTCCAAAATCGGGCGGAAATCTTGGGAGTTGTACTAGAATCGCAGCGCGCTCCCGTCATCTAAATCGTTTAGTGTAAGGTGCCAATCTTAACAGTTTTAAGTCCGTCGGAGGCAGTCTTTTTCTAGTTTTGCCGTCACGACAATATCATATTATCGGAAGTCTTTTCAGTCGTGGCTCATGCAAATAGTGACGTGAACATTAAAAACCAATAGTAACCTCGCGCGAACACGAAACAGGAAGGGGGAAAATAAGCGACAGCTGTAGCCTATATGATTATTTGTTATTTCATTTCTTATAATTTATTAGTCGGCTGTTCTACGTGACAGAACAACTCTATATCTGTTAGTGATGTCACACATCAAACAATGCTGCAGAAACGCGAAAAAATTACTTTGATATGAGTAGGCTATCATGTGAGTTTCTGTTAATGATGACGTGTAGCCTATTGCACGATGGAAATAATTTGAAGGAATCTAGCAGCAGTCTTGTAAATAGTGACCCACAGTCTTTGCAAAATCCTAATCTGAGACTGGCCTGTGACTAGACTGTGACTAGAAACTCAATGAATTGTCTTTAGATGTGAGAGGGTCTGAGACAGTAGTCTTTCAAAAATCTTTTCCAAATCTTTGCAAAGTCTGTCAATGTAAGGTAGGCTTTAGAAACAAGATAGAAGGTTTTGGATTATTGTTAGGGTCTGAGTGTTCCTTTAGGCTTGCCACTGGCTAATGTGATCCACGCCTATAGTTCAGTTAAGTCCAACCAGGTAACCTGCCAAGACATCAACTGCCACCCATCCAGGAATCCCTCTGGCATCACACCTAGGGTGCATCTCAACATCCCTCCTCGATCCTCCGTCTTCGTTCACCGGAAATCGCTCACAGTTCAACGTCACGAGGACATCTCATTAATCTAATTGCAACCAGAGGAGGCAAGACTGAGGATCCTCCTACTTCTCCACCTCTTCTCTCATGAATGCCAGCACACTATTGGGCCGAGGTTTCTTGGTTTCTATGGCCTCATGCATTGCGGAGATCCACGGCCAAGTGGCAGCCGTGGCCTCTCCCCAGTCTGTCCCCGTCTCAGTTGGGGGACACCTGAGCTCCTGTAGGAATACAAGGATTGAGATGAGCTACAAAGGACCTGGCTCCGGAGTGCTGCGATGGCTTGGCAGCCTGAATGCCCAAGGCGGCAGACTGTTGCCAAGGGGACCTGGAAGGCTTGGGCTACCACACTGTATGTCACACCGTGCCCCAGCCAGTACACGGTGATAAGTACAGTAATATGCAGCCCCCAGCCACACTCCCCCGTGTGTGGCAACAGCCTGATAAGTGCATCCAGGAACTGCTGGGAGAGTCTAGATAGTCCTCAGGTCATCCTCTCCCCTGAAGTACGCCGCAAGTAAGGGGGCGTTGTTGTCCACCTGGGCGCACCTCCTACGGTAATGTTACTAAGTGAAAATTCCATTCCATCAGTGTGTGTCGATGCTCCACCTGCGTTCACGGCGGCACAGTGCGTTCTTGTGGAGCTGAACTCTTTGCAGAAGAATGCACTTTGCAGAAGAATGCTAAATTAATGTCAGCTGGCATCAGTGGCAAAAGGCCGACTCAATTAATCCATTCATGGAATTGTCAGTCAGTAGGCTAAAGGAATCAACCTTTCAATAAAAAATCATTAATGGACATGCCTCCTGCAAGACTGTAGTCTGGATGGCGTTGCGAGAAAGGATCTGGGACTTCTCGATAGGAGATGTATTTATGAAGGCGGGTCCTTGTAAAACATCCTCGCATGTGATTTGATAAACCACGTGTCTGTTATCTTGAAGGCAGAGACTATTTGCACCCGGGTGGAAATAATGAACATTACTATTTACACCCGGGTGCAAATAATCAACATTACTATTTACACCCGATGTCTAACATCCATGTTCTGTCAATAGGCCTGTGTATTTACCAGCTCTACAGTAGGCTAGGCCTAATTTAGTTTTTAACAGTTTTTAGCTGTTTTGCCATGTCTGGGTTACTTGGAAGTGATTATATAAATATTAGGCTGATGCAGCGTTTCTCAAACTGTGGGGCGCAGAGACATGCCAGGTGGGGCACGAGCTGACGTGAAAAAACGGAGATTTCTTTTTAATCTGTAGCCTGTGCCTTCCTTTATTGATAATTACGAGAATGCACCTCCATCTCACAAAACAAACACAAACAAGGTTATCTAGACTCTTGTAGGCCTATCATTGACCAGATGAAAATGTTAGTCTGTCCTGGAACCATAGTCCGAAAAAAATGATTGATGTCGGAATTTTAATTGCAGCGGAAACAAAAAAAACCTGTTTATGTTCGAGACGAGCGCAGTAAAATTGAAGGATATCTTGGCTATCTGTCCGACGACACAATTGCTGTTCTGCGATCTCGAAGAACAAGTGCTTGACAAACGCAAACATGTTTTGCCTTGCAAGTGGACAAGGCCACCGACAGTTACAAAGGTGGTTTAGTTATTGCTTATGTGAGGGACTTTGCTCGGTTGGCGCACAGACGAAAGCAGGTAAAAGAAATGCTATCGTCGTGATAAAGAGGGTAGTGCCCGATGCGCAACACACGGACTGTTTCATTCAGGGAAGCGCTCGCGTCAAGGCTTGACCTGAATAAGATTTTGAACGAGGTTGAGAGTGTTAAACTTCATTTATAACACAATGGTAGCATATAGTTGGCCCTTTTGCTGTATTATTGGAAATCAGCTTTTTTTGAAGCAAGGATTGACACCTTGTCAATAACAAAAAACTGACGTTATTGGTCATTGATTAAGATTTTTATTTTCTCTATTCTTTAACTGATATTTATCTTTAGTAGCCTAACTGTTATTTGTTAGGCCTACTGATGTATATTTAGCAAGTGACGTTATAAATATGACAATTTTGAGCTTGACCTATACTTTCTATAGAGCGATGATGGACAGGTGGGGCTCGAGAAAGCCCCCTTGATCAAAGTGGGGAATGAAAGAAAAAGTTTGAGAACCACTGGGCTAATGAGTGGTCATGTGGTAGCTTCATTAAAGGCAAGCTACTTCAAAGAGTTGTTTTCTGAGTTGTCTTCCAGGCAGCGCTGCCACTAGCTGCGTTTCCATTACAAATATGCGCAAAAACTTTGTCGATATTATCTTAATGTCGAAAATCACAATTTTCGCAATTGCGGTGTTTCCATTACATTCGGCTAACTAAATTAAAATCTCGTGTATTCTCGCGTGCAGTAAGTCATTAGGAGACATGCCGTTATCAACATAACCCAGATTTACACTTAATGCATTCAAATTGCCACCACGGCACTAACGCTGATTATCAGGCTATAAGCCATCAGCGGAGGAGGCCTACGTTTTGGTGGGGCAGAAACATACAATTAAAAATGACATATTTCACAGGAGTTTGTTGTAGGTGTAGCAGGATCAAGTGGTGGGAGTCGCCTAATTGCCTAGCCTAATGACTGCCTAATTGGGTAGCCAATGGGTGTTCTTGGCTACCATATAAAATGGTAGGCAGAGTTTGCCCAGGTGGACACCTGAACACCTGACTCTGCCACTACACCCCTTCCTGCCTGGCTGCCGGTATGAAATTGCTCTTTTCTCCCTCTTGCGCTACCGTTTTAACTGTTTCAGAAGGTTAATATCTACAACCATGGTTTTACAGCACCATCCATTGCTTGCCACACTGTCCTCCATGCTGTTCTGGTGCATGGCTTGTTCAGCCATGGCGAACTCTCCAGCTTGCACCCTGCCTCAAGTGTCGAGCCGTCTGCTACACTGGTATGTAGTGTATTGGGTTATTTCATTTAGTTTCTCCTGTTTGTCCGGTTTTAATCTCCGTTTTCTTGTTGTGCATTGTAGATGTTGTGGGCCTAAGTCATCTGGACATGCATTGTGCACACTGCTGCTTTGCTGAGCTTTGCTTCTTGCGCTATCTTGTTGGCATTTCCTGCTCCACCATTCACGTGCGCTGCAACACCGAAGCTAATGGCAGTGGCGGGCACAGACGCCTGCTTTGATTGTTCTGGCGTGATAGTGAATGTGAATGTAACAGTGTTGTGTGTTCTTTAGTTTGTTGTTTGTATTGTTTGTTTATGATTTATGCACTGGTAGGAGGCCACCTGTGTTGCTCACCAGTGATGGTGGCATCCTACCAGTTATGTGTGTATGTACCCCCAACAAATGTCTTACTTTGTCCCCAGGAGCTGAGAGTCCAGGGGGAGGGTAGAAGTGCCTCTGAGGTGGTGGTGGCCCATACCTGTGTGCTGTGTTCACGTGTGATCGTTGCAGTGGATCTCTCTTGCCGTGTGTGTGGGCACGTATAAGTGGTTGGCTTCCTGGGATTCCCCTGGCCTATGGTGATCTGCCTCCCCAGTAAGCCTCAGCCCTGGGACCCCTTCCTCTGGCAGTTGTTGTGTGTCAAAACTATTAATAAAATATATTTATGGATGGAACCACGTCTCTGCCAGTGAATAGAACGAACTTGTGTGCCTTTTCAACCTTAAAGGGATAGTTCGGATTTTAAGACACGAAGTTGTATGGGTTCCCTGTCAGCAACGTAGTGCATCAGCACTGACTTACCCCCGACAGCGTCCTGTGAGCCGAGATCCAGCCGGTTTTTGATCGTTTTTGATGCCGGACTATTTTCTTCAGCAAGTTTCTGGGGTCACGAAAGTAAAGTGTTTTTCTACTCAAAACCATATGCGTTCAACAGAGTGATATATTTGCACCACAAAAACGTTGTCCAGCTGTCAGTAGCGCGCAGTGATAGGAGTCGCGAAAAATAAGTAAGTGATAACGAGGTTTGAATTTTTCCTGGACAACGTTTTTGTGGTGCAAATATATCACTCTGTTGAACGCATATGGTTTTGAGAAGAAAAACACTTTACTTTCGTGACCCCAGAAACTTGCCGGACTACTTTCTTCAGCATCAAAAACGATCTAAAACCGGCTGGATCTCGGCTCACAGGACGCTGTCGGGGGTAAGTCAGTGCTGATGCACTACGTTGCTGACAGGGAACTCATACAACTTCGTGTCTTAAAATCCGAACTATCCCTTTAAGTTAACATTTCTCCGGGTGCAATTCCCAGAGTGGCGTAGTCTGCAACCTACCAATTCTCCACAATGCCACATTTGCCGTACAGTCGGCAGGATCTACTTCCTAATAGCAGAGACGTGTGTTTCAATCCTTGTGTTTTGTTTATTATTGTTTTCTTTTGTTTTGGTAATCCGTGTAGGGTATACTGATTTCTGGTATGTCTAAGTTCTTTTCTTGTCTCAGCAAAGCAGCAGTGAGCTCTGTGGATTTACTGTGGTAGGCTTGGAACAGCCAGTGTGTCACCAACCAACCATGGTCGTGCCAGAGGTTGGAGCGGGTGTGGCTGGGTGAGGGTAAGATTGCAGGTTGGGTGGGGCGGGGTATTGGTGGCCAGCGTGGTGTGGAGTCACCATTGTAGGCGTACTGTATCCGTGGTCTGGGGTATCCAAAGTAGCCAAGAGTGCCTCCATACAGTCGAACCTTTGGGTCATGGGTCCCCAGCAGTCCCGTAAAGGGCCACAGCCAATGTCTGGTAACCCCATGTAGGCGCTGTGTGCAGCGGAATGGGCAGCTGTGTGGCTGGGGGATGCCCATTAGCAGGGTTTTTGGGTGGAGCCTCTTTTGGTGCCCTGTCTGCACTCCTTGTTAACTTGGGGAGGAGCGTAATTCTCATTTTGAATAGTTGAATACTGGGGCCATGGTGTTCATTTTAAGTGAGCTATCTAAGGTAACCAGGAGTACTTCCTTACAGTGGGAACCTATGGGTCATGGATCACCAGCTATCTCGTTAGGGTGAGGTCCATTAGCAGGGTTTTCTTTGTCGGGGAAGCACTCCTGGTGTCCTGTTTGCTCTCCCTGTTAACAGGGGATGAGCATCATTTTATTGGATTATCAGTGGACACCGAAGGTCAGAGTGTTCAGCTGTAAGTAACTGATCTAGGATAACAAGGAGCCCCTCCCTTCATTTGGAATCATCGGGTCATGGGTCACCAGCAGTCCTGCTAGGGTGATGTCCATTAGCGTAGTTTTCTTTCGTTGGGAGGGCTCTCTTGGTGTCCTATCGCTCTCCCTGTAAATTTGGGGGTGAGTTTAGTTAATGTTGCAGCTGCGGAGCACCGGGTCCATGTGTTCCTTGGTAACAGCTGATTGGGCCAAGCTGCCGTTTGCTAGTGACTGGCCCTCGGTATTGCAGACCCTTCATGGCAGAGTCTGGCCTACTGACCAGTCTGCTTGTCCCCCCCCCCCCCCCCCTTGTCTGAGTGGTAGCACCTGGCCTACTGACCAGTGCTAGTCTGGCCTACTGACCAGTCTGCTTGTTTTCCCCTTTGTCTTGTCTGAGTGGTAGCACCTGGCCTACTGACCAGTGCTAGTCTGGCCTACTGACCAGTCTGCTTGTTTTTCCGTTTTGATTTCACTGTAGCATCTGGCCTGATCTGGCCTCCATGGTAGGGCTGGTCCCTGCACTGAATCGAGTGTGCCTAGTTGGTTTATCGTCGGGGCGCCGATACAGAAGCTGAGGGCAGATTGTAGCAGGATCAAGTGGTGGGAGTCGCCTAATTGCCTAGCCTAATGACTGCCTAATTGGGTAGCCAATGGGTGTTCTTGGCTACCATATAAAATGGTAGGCAGAGTTTGCCCAGGTGGACACCTGAACACCTGACTCTGCCACTACACCCCTTCCTGCCTGGCTGCCGGTATGAAATTGCTCTTTTCTCCCTCTTGCGCTACCGTTTTAACTGTTTCAGAAGGTTAATATCTACAACCATGGTTTTACAGCACCATCCATTGCTTGCCACACTGTCCTCCATGCTGTTCTGGTGCATGGCTTGTTCAGCCATGGCGAACTCTCCAGCTTGCACCCTGCCTCAAGTGTCGAGCCGTCTGCTACACTGGTATGTAGTGTATTGGGTTATTTCATTTAGTTTCTCCTGTTTGTCCGGTTTTAATCTCCGTTTTCTTGTTGTGCATTGTAGATGTTGTGGGCCTAAGTCATCTGGACATGCATTGTGCACACTGCTGCTTTGCTGAGCTTTGCTTCTTGCGCTATCTTGTTGGCATTTCCTGCTCCACCATTCACGTGCGCTGCAACACCGAAGCTAATGGCAGTGGCGGGCGCAGACGCCTGCTTTGATTGTTCTGGCGTGATAGTGAATGTGAATGTAACAGTGTTGTGTGTTCTTTAGTTTGTTGTTTGTATTGTGTTGTTTGTTTATGATTTATGCACTGGTAGGAGGCCACCTGTGTTGCTCACCAGTGATGGTGGCATCCTACCAGTTATGTGTGTATGTACCCCCAACAAATGTCTTACTTTGTCCCCAGGAGCTGAGAGTCCAGGGGGAGGGTAGAAGTGCCTCTGAGGTGGTGGTGGCCCATACCTGTGTGCTGTGTTCACGTGTGATCGTTGCAGTGGATCTCTCTTGCCGTGTGTGTGGGCACGTATAAGTGGTTGGCTTCCTGGGATTCCCCTGGCCTATGGTGATCTGCCTCCCCCAGTAAGCCTCAGCCCTGGGACCCCTTCCTCTGGCAGTTGTTGTGTGTCAAAACTATTAATAAAATATATTTATGGATGGAACCACGTCTCTGCCAGTGAATAGAACGAACTTGTGTGCCTTTTCAACCTTAAAGGGATAGTTCGGATTTTAAGACACGAAGTTGTATGGGTTCCCTGTCAGCAACGTAGTGCATCAGCACTGACTTACCCCCGACAGCGTCCTGTGAGCCGAGATCCAGCCGGTTTTTGATCGTTTTTGATGCCGGACTATTTTCTTCAGCAAGTTTCTGGGGTCACGAAAGTAAAGTGTTTTTCTACTCAAAACCATATGCGTTCAACAGAGTGATATATTTGCACCACAAAAACGTTGTCCAGCTGTCAGTAGCGCGCAGTGATAGGAGTCGCGAAAAATAAGTAAGTGATAACGAGGTTTGAATTTTTCCTGGACAACGTTTTTGTGGTGCAAATATATCACTCTGTTGAACGCATATGGTTTTGAGAAGAAAAACACTTTACTTTCGTGACCCCAGAAACTTGCCGGACTACTTTCTTCAGCATCAAAAACGATCTAAAACCGGCTGGATCTCGGCTCACAGGACGCTGTCGGGGGTAAGTCAGTGCTGATGCACTACGTTGCTGACAGGGAACCCATACAACTTCGTGTCTTAAAATCCGAACTATCCCTTTAAGTTAACATTTCTCCGGGTGCAATTCCCAGAGTGGCGTAGTCTGCAACCTACCAATTCTCCACAATGCCACATTTGCCGTACAGTCGGCAGGATCTACTTCCTAATAGCAGAGACGTGTGTTTCAATCCTTGTGTTTTGTTTATTATTGTTTTCTTTTGTTTTGGTAATCCGTGTAGGGTATACTGATTTCTGGTATGTCTAAGTTCTTTTCTTGTCTCAGCAAAGCAGCAGTGAGCTCTGTGGATTTACTGTGGTAGGCTTGGAACAGCCAGTGTGTCACCAACCAACCATGGTCGTGCCAGAGGTTGGAGCGGGTGTGGCTGGGTGAGGGTAAGATTGCAGGTTGGGTGGGGCGGGGTATTGGTGGCCAGCGTGGTGTGGAGTCACCATTGTAGGCGTACTGTATCCGTGGTCTGGGGTATCCAAAGTAGCCAAGAGTGCCTCCATACAGTCGAACCTTTGGGTCATGGGTCCCCAGCAGTCCCGTAAAGGGCCACAGCCAATGTCTGGTAACCCCATGTAGGCGCTGTGTGCAGCGGAATGGGCAGCTGTGTGGCTGGGGGATGCCCATTAGCAGGGTTTTTGGGTGGAGCCTCTTTTGGTGCCCTGTCTGCACTCCTTGTTAACTTGGGGAGGAGCGTAATTCTCATTTTGAATAGTTGAATACTGGGGCCATGGTGTTCATTTTAAGTGAGCTATCTAAGGTAACCAGGAGTACTTCCTTACAGTGGGAACCTATGGGTCATGGATCACCAGCTATCTCGTTAGGGTGAGGTCCATTAGCAGGGTTTTCTTTGTCGGGGAAGCACTCCTGGTGTCCTGTTTGCTCTCCCTGTTAACAGGGGATGAGCATCATTTTATTGGATTATCAGTGGACACCGAAGGTCAGAGTGTTCAGCTGTAAGTAACTGATCTAGGATAACAAGGAGCCCCTCCCTTCATTTGGAATCATCGGGTCATGGGTCACCAGCAGTCCTGCTAGGGTGATGTCCATTAGCGTAGTTTTCTTTCGTTGGGAGGGCTCTCTTGGTGTCCTATCGCTCTCCCTGTAAATTTGGGGGTGAGTTTAGTTAATGTTGCAGCTGCGGAGCACCGGGTCCATGTGTTCCTTGGTAACAGCTGATTGGGCCAAGCTGCCGTTTGCTAGTGACTGGCCCTCGGTATTGCAGACCCTTCATGGCAGAGTCTGGCCTACTGACCAGTCTGCTTGTCCCCCCCCCCCCCCCTTGTCTGAGTGGTAGCACCTGGCCTACTGACCAGTGCTAGTCTGGCCTACTGACCAGTCTGCTTGTTTTCCCCTTTGTCTTGTCTGAGTGGTAGCACCTGGCCTACTGACCAGTGCTAGTCTGGCCTACTGACCAGTCTGCTTGTTTTTCCGTTTTGATTTCACTGTAGCATCTGGCCTGATCTGGCCTCCATGGTAGGGCTGGTCCCTGCACTGAATCGAGTGTGCCTAGTTGGTTTATCGTCGGGGCGCCGATACAGAAGCTGAGGGCAGATTGTAGCAGGATCAAGTGGTGGGAGTCGCCTAATTGCCTAGCCTAATGACTGCCTAATTGGGTAGCCAATGGGTGTTCTTGGCTACCATATAAAATGGTAGGCAGAGTTTGCCCAGGTGGACACCTGAACACCTGACTCTGCCACTACACCCCTTCCTGCCTGGCTGCCGGTATGAAATTGCTCTTTTCTCCCTCTTGCGCTACCGTTTTAACTGTTTCAGAAGGTTAATATCTACAACCATGGTTTTACAGCACCATCCATTGCTTGCCACACTGTCCTCCATGCTGTTCTGGTGCATGGCTTGTTCAGCCATGGCGAACTCTCCAGCTTGCACCCTGCCTCAAGTGTCGAGCCATCTGCTACACTGGTATGTAGTGTATTGGGTTATTTCATTTAGTTTCTCCTGTTTGTCCGGTTTTAATCTCCGTTTTCTTGTTGTGCATTGTAGATGTTGTGGGCCTAAGTCATCTGGACATGCATTGTGCACACTGCTGCTTTGCTGAGCTTTGCTTCTTGCGCTATCTTGTTGGCATTTCCTGCTCCACCATTCACGTGCGCTGCAACACCGAAGCTAATGGCAGTGGCGGGCGCAGACGCCTGCTTTGATTGTTCTGGCGTGATAGTGAATGTGAATGTAACAGTGTTGTGTGTTCTTTAGTTTGTTGTTTGTATTGTGTTGTTTGTTTATGATTTATGCACTGGTAGGAGGCCACCTGTGTTGCTCACCAGTGATGGTGGCATCCTACCAGTTATGTGTGTATGTACCCCCAACAAATGTCTTACTTTGTCCCCAGGAGCTGAGAGTCCAGGGGGAGGGTAGAAGTGCCTCTGAGGTGGTGGTGGCCCATACCTGTGTGCTGTGTTCACGTGTGATCGTTGCAGTGGATCTCTCTTGCCGTGTGTGTGGGCACGTATAAGTGGTTGGCTTCCTGGGATTCCCCTGGCCTATGGTGATCTGCCTCCCCCAGTAAGCCTCAGCCCTGGGACCCCTTCCTCTGTCAGTTGTTGTGTGTCAAAACTCTTAAAGAGTCACTTCACCCCATAACTCCACCCACTTCACATTTCTGAAAACGGCTTTGAAAATGGGCGAGACGTTCTGAAATTTGGAGAGAGAGTGCAGCACTGCTGCAACCAATCAACCATGGTGATTTCGTGTCAATCTGGGAATGAGTGCTGCAGACATGGCTTATCACAGGTAGGCTAATCAGGGCAGCAGGTGTTGGGGCGTTTCAGTCCTAATTTGTAACGACCCGGTGACGTAGTGTCGGACTAGAAGTGCAGGACAACGTCAGCATTCCAATAGTATTTTGGACCAACATGCCATGGCATGTTTGCAAACGGTAGTATGCGCGAGAGAGCAATATCTCCAATACAAAATCAGACGAAATGTTACTTTTGTCGAGAAACACGATTTTTGTCAATATTAACCCTGGTAATAGTACAGTTCACCACTTATGAGTATTTTCAATCAATCAACAGCTCAAAAAACCTATTTTAGGGTGCAGTGACCCTTTAATAAAATATATTTATGGGTGGAACCACGTCTCTGCCAGTGAATAGAACGAACTTGTGTGCCTTTTCAACCTTAAGTTAACATTTCTGCGGGTGCAATTCCCGGAGTGGCGTAGTCTGCAACCTACCAATTCTCCACAATGCCACATAGGCCTATGCTTAAATCATGTCACAGCTGTGTCAGTGGAATATTTCGTAGATCAGCCCAGTTGATTAGTTTCTAGAACTAGATTTCTTTCAGCATTTCTTATCACGTTAAACCAGCAAAGCATAGCAACCAAAGATTCTAGAATCTTTGATAGCAACGTTGTTGCTATGGGTAAACAAAACTAGTTGAGCGGTTGCATATGCAGCGTTTCTGAGAAAGTGTTGTTGGCGAGTTCACAGAGGAGCTGTGGATTCAACATTTTAGAATGAAAAAATATATATTTTTTACATTATTCTCCCGGTACCACTGTCGACAGTCTTCTTCGTCGTTTTCGTTCCTTTTAACATCCTGTTTTTGGATCACGTGACTCGTGTGATCCGAAAAAAGTGTTTCCATTGCAGTTTTGCGAAATATACACATTTCGATACGCTCTAAAAACCACCTCACCTGAGCGCAAAAACTTTTTATCGAAAAATGTGAGTTTTTTCGAAATTTGTGTGTTTCCATTAAGCACATTTATTTTCTCAACTCTTAATTTGCGCAATTTAATGGTCAATGGAAACGCAGCTACTGTTGATTTAAAAGCACTTAATCCTACTCCTAACCTTAACCCATGCCTAAGCGCCTTCCAGGCAGCGTTGGGGCCTCAAAGTCAAAACACCAAGAAACCTTTCAACTCACAACTACTGAAGCCTACTTCTACTTAACTGTACTCATAGACAGGTCATTTGCTCAACTTTTTGGGCCTAGTTTTCTGTCAAAGTTTTCTCAATGGATTCCTGGTCAGAACCCCTATTGAAACAGATTAAGACTTGGGGCATGTTAAATTTTGTCCAAAAATTCAAGATGGCCGCCGTATGGGCAATTCCATATCAGTTGGAACAGGTCTGACACCATGGTCCTCAGTTTTTCCTGATTTTTGGTCAAAATGTTCCTCCATGTCTCATTAGAGGAAACCCAAAATTTTAGCTTGGTATCTTGTTTAGTTTCTGAGATATGGCTCTTCAAATGTGGATAGACGTGTCCTAAAAAAAGGCTGAAAATGCCTGCATTTAATGAGCACTACTTTTTTTTAAACCCCTCTCCTGTCTTAAGCCTACCATATTATTTTCTAAAAATTTGAACACTGGGGCAGTACCCTGTTTAGTTGTCCAATATCACAAAGGAATTATAGTCCTTCCCACCATTGGAGACTTATTCATCGAAACAAACCCATATTTTTTTAAAGCAATGAAAAACAAAAAAAACTGTTTTTGTTCTCTTATGGTCATGAATGGATAGCACTCACATTTTTAAAACTTTACATATATATAGTCCATGAGTAAGAGAACATAGCCTCCAATCCCTCAAACATAAAAAATGGGGTTAAACCCCATAATGTCCTTCTAGGAGGTTCATAAAAATCAAACCAACACCTCCTTCAGCCGACAATTTTTCATTTTTTCTAACTTCAGACATGTACTGAGGGGATATTAAAATGGACAGGTCGGATCTACCACATTCACATGGTCTACAAAGTGGCATACTATTGCAGGAAAAAAGAAATGTTGGATTTGCATTTCATTTTGTCCTTGAAAAAAGGCAATGAAATTGGCATTTTTTGGAAAAAACACCATTTTGGCCATCTTTGAAGGCCCATAGCCTCGAAATACGAAAACTTGCATCTCCATCTCAATTTTTTTTCAACATGTTCTCTTACTCATGGACTATATATATGTAAAGTTTTAAAAATGTGAGTGTTATCCATTCATGACCATAAGAGAACAAAAACAGGTTTTTTAGTTTTTCATTGCTTTAAAAAAAATATGGGTTTGTTTCGATGAATAAGTCTTCAATGGTGGGAAGGACTACAATTCCTTTGTGATATTGGACAACTAAACAGAGTACTGCCCCAATGTTCAAATTTTTAGAAAATAATATGGTAGGCTTAAGACAGGAGAGGGGTTTAAAAAAAAAGTGGTGCTCATTAAATACAGGCATTTTCAGCCTTTTTTAAGGACACGTCTATCCACATTTGAAGAGCCATATCTCAGAAACTAAACAAGATACCAAGCTAAAATTTTGGTTTTCCTCTAATGAGATATGGAGAAACATTTTGACCAAAAATCAGGAAAAACTGAGGACCATGGTGTCGGACCTGTTCCAACTGATATGGAATTGCCCATACGGCGGCCATCTTGAATTTTTGGACAAAATTTAACATGCCCCAAGTCTTAATCTGTTTCAATAGGGGTTCTGACCAGGAATCCATTGAGAAAACTTTGACAGAAAACTAGGCCCAAAAAGTTGAGCAAATGACCTGTCTATCATAACTGAAATAAAACCAGTCAATCTTTGACCGGTTCAAAAAGCACAAACTCTTATTTGCCGCGAAGTTACGTCATCTAAGAAAAAATAAGTCATCGCTCGTAGCTTTGGCAGGCAAAAAAAAAACCCCACTCCACCTGAGATACGAACCCCACACCTAGGGCATGATAACCCGGTCTCTTATCCGCTTGATTACACCCTGTTGAATTAAAGCAGGAGAATATGAATTATTGACTCACTTGTGGGGGTTGCTAGGTAACTGTTGCGAGGATGATCTGAGCAGGGTCCAGGAAACAAAGTCAGCAATAAGAGTCAACTTGGTTTTATAAAAAAAATCACAAGAAGACAAGGAAATACAAAAGACCGGCAACCACACAATCACAGGCATTAAACAAGGCAACCCATCATAGCCCACATTGAGTGACCCCCACATGACAGAGGATAAATGTCCAACACAAAATAGCCCCACTGGAATGTATCTTTGAACCCAGTCACTATTATTAGAGAGTCCCTCACCACACACATAAGTTAACTGGGGAGCTGCATGAGGCTCTTTAGGCCAAATAGGCTTCTGCTTCTTGGCCTTCTTCTCCAGAGACTTTCTCCTAAGCCACTTCTTAGACTGTCCTCTCCCCCAGTTCAATGCCGGACTCAGAAGAGTCCTCACCCTCAGAAACGGTCTCAGCTGAAGCGAACACATGACAGGGCTCGTCACCAATCAGTGGCTGATCCTCAATCATCCCAGGCCCCCGAACATTTGCACTGGGACCAATGTAGCCTCCATTTTGGGAGCAAGTCTGCACCACCACCAAACACTCACCAGGGGCTCCATGGCCCTCAAGAGGTCCCATCTCAGTTGCTTGTAGGTGCTGGACATTCCGCACCTCGGCTGATGCAGGCTGAGTAGCTGGATCCACATCACACCCCAAGTCCCAGGGTTGATGGAAAACACAAGTTGTCACATGATGACCAAACTGCCTGCAGTGCCCACACCACTGGTTCCCGGCCTTTGGGCAAGCGAACCAGCCATGATCCTCTTCCAGACAGTAGAGGCAAAAGGACCGCTCTGCACTGTAGCAATGGCAGTCACATGGCTCTACATTCAGACAGACCCCCCGCTTCTCCAGCAGAAAACGCTGCACCCTCCAGGCCTCCTGCCAGGGGGTTGTAGCTGGCTGCAGGGTAATCCACTTGGGCCATGACGCAGGAAACTTCTCCCCAACGTGTTCAATCAGGCGAGGGGCTGCACCAAGTGCATCCATCTGGTCATTATACCACAGCCATAGGTAGTCTGCTATATCCTCTCGATCAGGACAGTCCTCCATGACGTACAAGAAAAATCAAAAACTCAAAATCAAATCGTGGAGAGCAAAGGAAAAAACCTAGCTTACTGCTGACAGATGTAATTGTTTCTGGACACGGCATCCCACTTCTGACACCAAATGTTGCGAGGATGATCTGAGCAGGGTCCAGGAAACAAAGTCAGCAATAAGAGTCAACTTGGTTTTATAAAAAAAATGACTTTTATTAGTCACCGAAATTCCCACAAGGTGAACACACAGGAAAAGCTCTCTCCCTAGCAGTAGTTCTCCCCCTTTTACTTCCCTCTCCCCTGACTGTCTTCAGGTCCTGAACTAATTGCCGCCAGCTCGTTACTCAGATTCAACGCAGGTGCATCAATTAGTAAGCTGCCTGCAATCACTGGGCAGCCCCAATCTGAATGAAGGCCCGATCAGATTACAGGCGGCATGCGCTATGAAACCCATTCATTTCAATGGGTTGAGGGCGCAAAAGCGGCTCTGCCGCTAAGCGCAGCAAAGCGCAGCGCCGGCGGCATTTTGCCGCTTTGCCGCTGTTGCGCTTGCCGCGGTCAAAGTTGAAACATGTTCAACTTTGACCGCGGCGCGCTGTAAGTGAATGGTCTTTTGCGCGGAGCCCAGCAGTAACCATAGAAATAGGAGCGGTAACAACAACAAAAATCGTACAATGTTATCTCAACCAAGAGCAACCTAGCGGTGAGCGCAGCGCATGCCGTCTACAATGTGATCGGGCCTTCAGCCTATTTCACAAGATGTCGCCACTGTGTAAACTAACTTCCTTTGGAACAGCTCAGTCTATAGGAAAGACAGAAACAGGAAGATGATTTACCCTGCCAATTAAGGCATCATTAACATCAACTAGGCCAGACACCTGGGGCCTCATGTACAAAGCTTGCGTACGCACAAAAATGCTGCGTACGCTAACTCTCACGCTCACGTCCGGATGTACAAAGACTGACTTGAACGTGAGAATGTGCGGTCCTCCACGCAAGCTTCATGCCTGGCGTACGCACATTTCCAGTGTGTATCGTCAGTTGGCGACACGTAGAGGCAATGCAGCGCAACAACATTAGTTGATCACGAATCAAGGCCTTTATTTGCACAGCAAAGTGAAATGTGGGCTATTAAAAATAGCACTTCGAAGTCGGCATATGTTTCTAGATAAATGGGCATGCAATGTGCGTTAATACTACCAAACTATGCAACAGCCTATATCTGCAATTAAAACTGTAGTCTTATCAGAGGATATCAAGAATTAGGTAGCCTAATGTGAAACGTATAAATATAGTGCCTATATTTAGTTCCATGATTGTTCACTGGCTTATCAAACATTTCAGATTTCGAAGAGCTTTCCTTCCTCGAAATCTGCGATAAATGGGATCGGCTTCACGAATATGTCCATGCCTAAACATTTTCCGGGTGTTTTCACATATTTCCGATAGTTTTCAGTAAAACAAAATACAAATGGGACAAGATGATACGAGTGAATTGAAGCAATTTCCCTGACTGACTGCATAGGCTACTTTGACATTCCTCGAGTAAGCATTCACATTATTGTTGTCACATTTGTGCAAAATATAGGAATATGATCCAGAAATCGTCATGGCAAAGCCTGGATAAACTTCTACTATGGGTGCGCGATGCGTGGTCTCTTACTCGGACACGGAGTGATTAATGCAGTTATTTTGTAATGCTTGAAATGCCCACCAAACCGCGTTATGTGAACCTTGTCACTTGCAGACTGACCACTGAATCTGCCACGGTCTCTGACCCTTGTAGCCACTGCCACGCTCTGCCACTACAGTTTTTTTGTTTCGATATTAATTACAGATGATAAAGACGTACTGTAGGCTACTGTATCTTTACCATTTTGTCTGATAAGAGCACTTCTTCATTTGATTTGATTATTTAAATTGTATTACATTTTGTAGCAGGTTCGAGAACGGATGGATCTACAAATGCGTTTTAACTCCTTTTAATATTGTGGCATAAGCCATTTTGCCTTTGCGGAGGTCTGAGTTTTCGAGTGGCCTTCTAGTTTGCATATTAAAATGAGTGTGATTGAGGGAGGAGAGAGGGTGGAGTATAATGCTCGTGCATGTGCGTTTAATTTCACGTAAATTGGGATGTACAAAGGAAAGCTGCGTGGATTGCTGCGTACGCATGGTTTCATACATCTGAATTTTTTTGTGCGTACGCTTCTTTCCAGATTTTCGCGTACGCAATGTTTTAGTAGGAATTTCACGCAAGTCTTTGTACATGAGGCCCCAGGACACTGTGAAATTGGCTCATTAACCCCACTGACACAACTAACTCTATGGTGCGATGTGGGGGTGCCACAACCCACATCGTCACAGTAACAGTAAACAAAACTAAAAGATCGTATTTGTTGACTTTGCTTGCAAACGGACGGCTTTACCCGTTCACTGAATAAAGTTTATGGAAATTTAGCACCACTTTCCCATCTCAAATATTGTTTTAATAATCCTAACTTGTTAGATTTAGGTAGGCCATCTCCTGCCAAGATGGTCCCGCTATGTTGGATAGCACGCATTTCAGGTTTGGGTGCAAATAAGAAAATGCCTCCATTCCACTATTTACACCCGGGTGCAAATAATCACTCCGTATCTTGAATGACGTGCCAGGCTTCTTCAAGCTCTTGCCAAAGCCGGTCGGAAGAAGAGTAAAAACATCCTTGCCACCAATAAATGTCTTCAAAACTATTCTCTGTTAATCTTTTAAAGAATGAATACTCGATAGATTCGACAAAACGGTTGAAATAGCAGAATCAATGTCAGCACTAGACTCCTCGCTGCGTGGCGCCATTGTTGTTTGAATCAAACACTCGCTTCGGCGCTCCTGATTGGTTTAGCATTTTTTGATCACTGGAACGAGTTTGGATTGCCCTCGAGTCCAGACCCTTGTGTGGAGCTCAGCGAAACCCCTCTGGTGGAGCATGGCGGAACTACAAGGGTCTGGCGAGAGTCAGGCTAAGGAAAAACATCATGGAGGAAACAGAAAAAGAATGATCACGTCAATCAATAATTAAGGCCTTCAAAATAATACTTCAAACTATCAATAAACAAACAAAAAGCAAAACTGGTCCCAGGCATTCTCCTAGGTCTATTCACAGGTACTCTCACTACCCCCACCTTAGACCGAATTCCCTTCAGCCATGTCCTACCAAGTACTTATCTGTGAAATGCCACAGGGTTGTTGTTATTTTTTGTATGTGTAGTACTATAAAATCATATGCAGATGTGTTGAAAATTTAAACGTGTAATTCAATATTATTTTTTTAAGACTGTGTTTCATGCGTCAGTGGTCCACCACGACTGCATTAATTTGCAACATTGAAAATTGTTTTATTGTTTAAAAAAGTGGAGGATATACATTTCCCTGACGCAGCTTGATCACTAAAGCCTAGAAATCTACACGCCTCTAGCGGAAGGCTATGCTCACTGAGCATTTGATCGCTAAGAAGGCTGTTAAGAGTGGGTCAGCTCGATCTTACGTTTCCTTCTTAGTGAAAGATCTTCTTAAGCTAAGAGCGACTCTGGGAAACCCGTTCTTCTTTCACAGTGTTCTTAAGAGCGCTCCAAAGAAGATTTTAGCGTTAAGAGCTTCTTAACGACTTTGGGAAACGCGGGCGATGTCTGTTAATTATGGCGTGTGAAGTTAATGCTAAAAGCTATAGTAGAATTATGTTAGGGGCTCATTAAACATCAAATGTAGCCTAACGAAGAACAATAAGTTCATTATGTGAACGTCCTTATCAACATTTGCCATTGAAACATTTCGTGTCATCTATGCAAAAAAGCATAATGTCGGACCTAGTGATTTTTAATCATGCAGTCATGTGTTGAGTACGCTGTCAAGGTCGTCTCTCTGTGCAGTTCATGGGGCTTCATTCCTCCATCCTCTCGTTCCTACGTTGTTTCCTTCACAAAATTAATTAGAAGGAGGGGCTATGAGGGGGGGAGGAACGAGGAAGGATCGATAAATCCATTAATAAGAGTCACCCCTAGTGTCCTGTTACAAGAACTGAACCAATAAAACTGACTTTAAACATCTGGTACAAGAAGCCCACATTTCTAATGGTGAAACATTATCCACTTTACTGGAGCTGGAGTGACGAGCCCACTCTCCTCAAATGGAGTAAGGACAGGACTTGCAGAAGACATCTCTCTTTTCAAATGGGGAATAGACGGGCCCAACAGAGGCATCATTCTCCAGTCTCCACCAATGGAGACCTGGGATCTGGCCCGGTCCTGGGGCCACCGCTTCCAAATTGCTGAGGTGATTAATAAAACAATACATAGAATAAATAATAAATATTTTTTTAAGGGGATATTCCACCACTTGGGGAACTATTCCGCCTCTCCTCGAGCCTTTCTGTGAGTCTGGCGATACAACTTTTAGCTCCAGCCTAGCATAGATGATTGAACTGGTTTAGACCATTAGCATCTCGCCTGCTAGCATCAAGCTTAAAAGTGGTACTTTTCCCATTTAAAACTGGTCTCTTCTCAAGTTAGAGAGTGGACAAATGGAAAATGAAATGTGGGGATATCACGCAGCACCTGAAAATAGTCCCCGTAGGCAACAAGCAGTAGTAGTGTGAAATATCATTGCGCCCATGGTAATGTACATTTGCAACGTTCCTTGATTATTACGCCAGAATGAGAGTGCCATTCCATTTCAAATTAGCCTAGACAATCGCCCCAATTTGCTGGTCCACTTCACATCAGAGAGCACAGTCTCCTATAATGGAGCTGTCCCTCAATCTCTCAGTGAGTAAAGGATTGCTCCTCTTGCATGTTGCAACCAGCAGAATGGGCATGCTCCACCTTTGGATCTAGAGATGAGCCATTAGATGCTGAAACTACTGAAAGCTCCTATCTGTTTAAGGGAGGGACTGTGGAAATGTTCTTATAGACACCATGTAGAAATCTTCCAAGAAAGTCTGGACTTTGGACAACAGTGTCCAGTGTCACCTACAATATATCTGATATAGGGTTTTATGCATCTTGGTTCTGTTTTGGGTGACACACACACACAAGGAGATGGAGATGGTTGTAATGATAACACTGGAAAGGCAAACCCTGATGCCCCCCGATGCCTGTCTCATTAATGTTGTGGTATGGTGCAGAACTTGTATGGAGATCTGAGAAGTAGACTTAGGACATAGTCTAACGTCTTGTGGAAAACATTGTTGCTCATGAGACATTTTAAAATGTAAACATTCCCCTGCAAACATTTATTCGTTTTGAATGACTGAACGCATCTCTGAAATCTACAAACATATTTATGTATCATTCAGATGACCAATCATGACCTGATTGAGATTCGATTATTCATAGGTTGAGATTCTTAGCCAGCATGCTGTTAGACCTACTTAACAGCACTTCTATCTAAGGAGACAGAAAGCAGTGCAATACAAACATCCCCCTCCATCTCGTCTGACCCAACAAATAAATAAATCCATATAATTACAAATGGTCTTTATCACCATAACAGTTCAATACAGTAAATCAAGCACAAATATGAGGTAAAATGTGTATTATTTGACCAATTTTAAAGATGTATTACACTGTATTCTTGAAATCCGCCTTGAGTCCACCCTTCAGCTGTGATCAGCATAATCCTTTTTCAGAGTTCATTTTCAAGTTTTGATCTGATTGGAGAAATGGGCCCTTCAGAGGATTCAGAGGAAATTCCATGCCTAGAGATGATCATTGGGGCTGCGTTTTTACCTCCTGAGCTGAGGCCAGGGCTGAAGTATGGGTAGAGAGTTTCATCAGTGAAAGAGACACCAGTGAAAGAGTAGATAAGACCCCCACTGTCCCCATCATAGAAGGACACAAGACCTTCCTCATAATCCACAAACACCCCTACTGTCTCAGGCCTGTTTTTCAGAGAGATTGGGACAGTAGTTATATCAAGTGCAGCATAACTGTCCTCATTCCGAAGCCATATTGTCCAATACCCGTTTGTTGGACCGAGTACAATCTTTCCCTTCCTGTTAATGGATCCTCGAACTACTCCTAGATCCCAGTTTGTCTTTCCTTTGACCTGCACTTCGTAGTAAAACCTCCCCGAGGTGAAGCCCTCCTTTCCCAGGACACTGATACAGTAGTCAAACCTCTTTGGGTGATTAGAGAGGTTTTGTTGACTGTGTATGTGTCCATGCCGTAGTTGTTTACCATCAGAAGAAATGAGAAGGCTTGGATGGGCTGTGTCAGGATCTAGGGTAACGTCCACTAGAAAACCCAAAACATTTATGTAAATGTGGGGGACAAAACACAAATTGAAAAAATATTTTTTGTTTTCGTGTAACAATAATAACAGTACCTGCATATTGTCGGAAATTCCTCATTTCTGTAAGAAAACACGTTCAAAGGTTAGTGTGAAATATGAAATGTATATCTCACAACTTTGGGTGAATGAACAGTATGCACAAAAGTTTTAGCCAGGTTTGAAACAATGTTATAAAGTGAAGATGCTTTATAACATGACCTGAGTTTATATCATAAACACTCATTTCTATAACCTGACTTTCACCAGATCCTGTAGTTCGCTGTCTGCTTCACACAAGGATCTGGGACTTCTCGATAGGAGATGTATTTACGAAGGCGGGTCTTGTGTGGAGCTCAGCGAAACGCCTCTGGTGGAGCATGGCGTAACTACAAGGGTCTGGCGAGAGTCAGGCTATCATTTCTATTCACCAATATCGCATAATGTCACAAAAATGGCGGTTTATTTCCTGGTTTTGAAACAGATAGCATTTGAATATCTAATGAACCATACCCCAGACCACTGTTTTCTAGCAGACTATGGTCCGAATCCAGGTCCGCACCCGGGTTCGGTAGGCTATGTTCACACAATCAAAAATCACAGAACCATTGGTCCAAACGAACTAGGGTCCAGACCAAACGATCTAGAGTGAACACACCCTTCATTTTCTCCAGTGCTGTATACACTACTACAAAAAATAAATGAATAATCTAATCTAAATACAGACACATTAATCCGGATGAAAAAAAAAACAGCCAAATGCCTAAAAAACCCTTTCTCAGTAGGATTTAATTTTGCAAGGAAGCTGAAGAAAAAAAAAACATCCATGTCACTGAACAAGTACATCAGAGCTTAGATACATTATACAGGACATACATGTAGAACCAAACTGAACATTCTCAGACCTAAGAGTAGACCTAGGGCTACGTACTTTTCTCTGGTGCAGTTTCCTTCTCAAACACCCTCCCCAGTTTGGTTGTGTTGATTTCCAACATGTTTTTCTGTAAGACTGATACTTTTTTCGACAGATTATCCAGTTTTCTGTCCAAATTAGTCTGCATAGTCTGCATTAGTCTTACAACCATCTGCATATTCCCCTCCAAAGACTCCCTCAGCTTCTGGCTATTTTCCACTTCCTGTTTCTGGATGACCGTTCTCTGGTCAGAGGGTTCCGCCAGCTTGAATGGGGCAGTGTCCTGGAACATGTATGCTGCATATCCTACAGTCACGGCGAGAATGCAAAGCAGCAAGAGTGTCCTCCCCGCAATGAGTCCAGTGGTTGTGCTGTGAGGCTCACTGACCGGCTGTTCGCAGATCTGTACCACGTTATCCAGACCTGACCTTCGGAGACGATGAATCAGCTTCGACAGGAAGACGTTAACGCTGAGCCTAGGTCTGCTGGGGAAGACCTCTTCACAGTTTGGACACTGTTCCTGCTGACGGCCATCCCAGTAGTCAGAGATGCAACTCAGGCAGAAGGTGTGTCCACAGGGGATGCAGACTGGGTTGGTGAGCATATGCTGGCATATGGAGCACTGGAGCTGTTCTTCTGATAAAATGCAGGTGTGGGAAACCATGCTTTGGATGACATGTAAAACAACATAATCAAAAGACTTGACCAAGACAACCTGATTATAGCATTAAATGAAATCAAAAGTCTTTACATAGCATATTATCATTGTTCAGTTCTGTAAACGCAAGATGGAATTGCTGATTGATTGATTGATTGATTCAAGGTCCTGGCCCATGTTGTTGGATGAAATGCAGTGGAAACCAGCGCACATATCTGACTGATTACTATAATAAGGTTAAGGGAAACCGTTTTCTGTTATATCAGGGCAGAGTGAAGTGCAGAGCAAGATTATGGATTTTGATCTAGATAAATACAACAACTAATGTATGGTATGTATAGGCCTACATGTATGCTTTCTCTGTATGCTGTATCTGTACATGATGTCCTACAATAGACTTTACAAAAGCCTCAGGGTCCAATGTTGGGTGTGTACAGTGGTACTGTGAGCAAATCCTGCACCCATTCAATCATCTGTCATGTCACTAGGCTTGTTGATGACGTGATCTGAAACAATCCAGTCTTGCCCCAGGTTGGCTCAGACAGGGGCAACCTGCTCTGTCAAAGCATTCTGCACATTCCAACACTCACTCTGACGCTGTAGTCTTACAGGCTTTTCTTGTCAGTAAGTGCCTCTAAACATCACAGGTAGACATTTTAAACACTTGTTTTAGTACTAATAGCGTACATAGTGTAAATTGTACATTTAATGTCAAATTGATGATATTAGGAACTTCGCACATGTAGTTAAGAGGGTATGATGCTGACTAAACTAACCAAATGTGTCCAAACAATGATCTGATTAGTCAAATAGACGGCATAGAAGAGCAATACTGAATTCTATACTGTTACATTATAGTTCATGACACACACACACACACACACACACACACACACACACACAGTTCATATTAAAGTCCAGGTGTAGTCCACAGAAACCCCTGCTAGATATTGTCAATATTGATAGTTTGGATTTTCAGGAAACAGTACTATTTTGTATCCAAAGTTCTGTGTTCTGTTCTGTGTTCTGTTTTACCTTACCTTATACAAATATATATTAATGGAAAAAAGACCAAGATTGTTCAACTCACCTTAACAGCTGTTACCCCTATGGAACTGGTTGTGGTTAAATGGCCTTGCAGTTGTTCCAAGAGTGGAGGAATGTACTGACATCACCTGTTCATGATGACATCACCAGCCTGTCTGCCTGCCCCCAAAATGTTTCAGTGGGTGTGTGACAGCAGTGATGGCAGTGCTCATGAAGCACTCTTTAGTGTTTCATGGTTGGCCACGTTAAGGGTAGCCTGACGACGTAGGCAGGGCTAAACTTCGGTCTGGCATCCAGGCTACGTTAAGGGTATGATTTTAATTTTTTTTTTTTTTTTTTTTTTTTTTAAATCAGAGGGGGATGTTTTTGAAAGACGTTATAATGATCGCTGCCTTAGTGACATCACACTCCATGACAACCAAAAGGTGTGTGGGTGGGTGGGTGTGTTTGTATGACAGGGATGTTAACTTTCACAAGGAAATATGTTTTGGGTGACACACAGACACACACACACCAGGGATGGAAATTAACTTTTTTGTCCACCTGCCACTGTGGCAGGTTGATTTTAAAATCTACCAGCCACTCAACATTTTTACCAGCCAATATATATTCAACCGTTCCATACATTATACTGCCAAGTAGAGATGTAACGGTATGAAAATTTAACCCCACGGTTATAGTGACGAAAATTATCACGGTTTTCGGTATTATCGCGGTATTGTGCTCAATAAGAAAGGCTTGGTGACCCCAAGATGATAGCTTTGTCTGTAACTCTCCAACAGTGGTTCTTATGGATTGTTTTGCCTATCATACCATCCTCCATACTGTATGTGTGGGCAAGATGACCATGGGTCTTTGTCCAAGCATGTTTGTCACATTTCCAGATGATTAGATCCTTTTAAGGCACGTTTAGACTTGCTGTAGACAACGCGTTCGTGTACGCATCATGGCTGCCTCGCGTATTTTGCGGTTGTTTGGTGCGTCGGTCGTGCACGTCGTCGCAAGCGAACACGACGCGTCCGGGAGATGCAATACTGACAAGAAAGTAGGGGGCGATCATTGCCAAAACAAAGTGACTGCAAGATGCATTATTGACATCAAAGCTGGGGGCAATCATGAGAGTAAACAATGGCACATGGCCACATCCACATCTGATATTAGGCTACTAGTCTCCCCCTGGTGAAGACCTCCAGTAAGGTGTGTAATGCTGCAGCGAGTCTGTACACAGGACACAGCAGGTCGCACACGGGCGCATACGCTTACGCTTGGTCTAACTGCAAGTATAATCCCAGCCTTAATCATCATTTGAATTGTTAATGCATTCCAATAGAAAACCTAGTTTCCATACTGTAGACATTCTCTTACTTATAAATGTCAACACATGTTGAAAAATGACTAGGATTTAGCCTCTGAGTGACTTCATTTTCATACCATAGTGAAAAAGAATGTCATGAACTACTCTTGAGAGTTCACAGACACTCTGATTTACTTAAATAAGTTGCACTTAGGAAAATGCTTCTGTTAATTTTTGTACATAAGATTTTTTAGGGGTGCCAATAATTGTGAGCAATGTGTTCTTTATAAAAATATTTATTTCTTCATGAGATTTTCATTTTTCTCAGAATAAATTTGCTTCCCTTCCAGGGTGGATTTTGCCTCATTGTTTTCATTGTGGGAGTACAAAAGATAATCAAAAGATTATTTTTTATACCTATTTTTAGTCAACTTTACCAAGTGTGCCAATAATTCTGGAGGTTACTGTATGACCACCGCTTCGCTAGCATGGCAGTCACAATAAATATGTGGGGTTTTTTTTGTTTTTTTAAAACAACTGTAATGATATCAACACCACCATCAATTTCTTATAATGGAGTGTTCAATACAGTGGAGATCTTGGAAACCTTAAAGGGATATTCCGCCATTTTTGGAAATACGCTCATTTTCCAACTCCCCTCGAGCAAAACAATCGATATTTACCTTGTTCCCGTTCATCCAGCCATTCTGTGAGTCTGGCGATACAACTTTTAGCTTCAGCCTAGCATAGATCACTGAATTGGATTAGACCATTAGCTTCTCGCCTGCTAGCTTCATGTTTAAAAGTGACTAAGATTTCTGATAATTTTCCCATTTAAAACGTGTCTCCTCTCAAGTTAGAAAGTGCAATAAGACCAACTGAAAATGAAACCTTCCGTTTTTCTAGGCTGATTTGACATGGAACTACACTCTCATCTGGCGTAATAATCAAGGCAACTTGCAAACGTACCATAGGCGCAGTGATATCGTACGCAGCATCTGAAAATAGTCCCCATAGACATCAAGCAGTAGTAGTGCCAGTAGCTGCAAGTTGCCTTGATTATTACGCCAGATGAGAATGTAGTTCCATGTCAAATCAGCCTAGAAAAACGGCAGGGTTCATTTTCAGTTGGTCTTATTGCACTTTCTAACTTGAGAGGACACACGTTTTAAATGGGAAAGTTACCAGAAATATTAGTCACTTTTAAACATGAAGCTAGCAGGCGAGAAGCTAATGGTCTAATCCGATTCAATGATCTATGCTAGGCTGAAGCTAAAAGTTGTATCGCCAGACTCACAGAATGGCTGGATGAACGGGAACAAGGTAAATATCGATTGTTTTGCTCGAGGGAAGGTGGAAAATGAGCGTATTTCCACAAATGGCGGAATATCCCTTTAAGGACATATAGGCTAAAGCAAATATTGTGCACATGTTCTGTGACATCCAATTGTTTTTGTTTGTCTATGTTTTCACAAGCACAAATGTGTTTTGATAATTAAGACATTTACTTGAATGCTTCACAAGTAGCCACTAGAGGACAGCAAAGGGCAGTTGGAAAATACACTACAATATGATGACAGGCACCAGCACCACCCTGGTCATAAATGTCAGCTTGAAGGATTGCATATACAGCGCCCTCCATAATTATTGGCACCCCTGGTTAAGATGTGTTAAAAGCCTTAAAATAAAAGTTTTTATTGTAGAAGCATACTCTCACACTGAAAATTGTAGAAAAATGTAACCTTCAACTCACATGAATTTTAAGGTGGGAAAAAAATCCCTGACTGAGAAATAATTATTCTTCATAAAATCACCTGTTCCACAATTATTGGCACCCCTAACAATTCCTAGGAAATAAATTTAATTAAAGTATTTCTGTCATTTCTACAGTAGTTTACCAAGTCAATCAGAGTAGGCTATGTAGGAACATTTAAATAGTAATTCTTAACATCCTGTTTCCCTGGGCTATAAATGTGACGTGACACAGAGGCCATTTCTCTTCAACATGGGAAAGACAAAGGAACACACTGTTCAAGTAAGGCAGATGTGTGTCGACCTTCACAAATAAGGCAATGGCTACAAGAAAATAGCCACTCGCACACCTGCCCATATCTATGGTCAGAGGAATCGTTAAGAAGTTTAAAACAACTGGAACAGTGGTAAACAAGCCTGGAAGAGGACGCAAGATTATTTTGCCACCACGCACAGTGAGGAGGATGGTAAGAGAAATAAAAAAAATCTCCAAAACTCACTGTTACAGAATTGCATCAAATGGTTGCATCTTGGGGTCACAAAGTCTCCAAAACAACCATCAGGCGCTATCTACATGGCAACAAGTTGTTTGAGAGGCATGCACGGAAAAAACCTTTCTCACTCAAAATCATGAGCACAAATGTCTGGAGCGGTACTGGGCCTTCAACTGGGACCGTGTGCTTTGGTCAGATGAGACAAAGTTTGAGCTTTTTGGCAACAAACACTTTAAGTGGGTCTGGCGTAACAAAAAGATGAGTATGCAGAACAGAACCTCATGCCCACTGTGAAGTATGGGGGAGGATCGGTGATGCTGTGGGCCTGTTTCTCTTCCAAAGGGCCTGGGAACCTTGTTAGGGTGCATGGCATCATGAATGCTTTGAAATACCAGGACATTTTTAATCAAAATCTGGTGGCCTCTGCCCGAAAGCTGAAGATGGGTCGTCACTGGGTCTTTCAGCAAGATAATGATCCTAAACATATGGCCAAGTCTACACAGAAATGGTTCACCAGACACTGTATCAAGCACCTACCATGGCCATCTCAGTTCCCAGACCTCAACCCCATTGAAAACCTGTGGGGTGAGCTGAAGAGGAGAGTGCAGAGGAGAGGACCCAGGTCGCAGGATGATTTTGAGATTTTGTGCAAAGAGTAATGGTCGAAGATCCCTCTTTCTGTTTTCTCTAATTTTGTGAAACATTATAAGAGAAGATTAGGTGCTGTTTTATTAGCAAAAGGGGGTTGTACAAAGCATTAACATCAGGGGTGCCAATAATTGTGGCACACATGATTTGATGTAAAATAATTATTTCTTAATGTGGGATTTTTTTCCTTCTAAATAAATGCACTTGTATTAAAGGTTGGATTTTACGCTTCTTTTCATTGTGGTCCTATATTATTTGGAAAAAAAATGAATTCATTAGAAGCTAAAGAACACATCTTAACCAGGGGTGGCAATAATTATGGAGGGCTCTGTAGCTGAGTTCTGATATATCTATCCATCTGACTGAATAGAGCATAATAACTGCAGTCTCTGTTACAGTGGGCCTATACACTTAGAATTAAGTCATCTGAAAAGTTGAAAGCAATTGTATTTGTTATAATAGCACATACTTGTGCATATTGAACATATTGTGTTTGTCTGGTACATCAGCCTGAACTCTTTCGTAAATCAAAATGTTGAACAACTTGTTTACACGTGGATAACTATTTACAATAACATTGGAGGGTTTATCATGTTTCTGAAGACAAGCAATGTTTGACTTCAGCATTGATGTGTCTCTAAACAACTAGGTCACAGACCAGTTTGACATCCTTGATAAAAACAAACCACAAGGAACACACGCTGGAACAAGGGCTATTTAGGGTCATATGGCTGTTGTCAAGGCAATTAAGATATTACATATTTGCCATGAAACCTTTTTGCCATCCAGCCTTAAGGGTTATGTATTCCATGACTCATACTGTTAGTGGGGCAGTGAAACTCAAGTTTTCATAACAATTGATACTTTTATGATACATTTGGCAGAGAATTTATACTCATAAAGGTGTATCTAAAATAAATGAATAAATAAAGAAGCCCCATTGTCTTAGGCAGAGAATAAGTCACAGGAAACTTTTACCCCCAATATTTTGAGATAAAATGTTTGATTTCCATTGCATGGACTGCAATCATCAAGATTAGAATAATCAAGAATAACTAAAAAAAAAGGCTTTATGTGTATTAAATCTAGATTGTATTGAATTAAATAACAGGAAAAGTCGGCTTTTCAAAAGAAGCAAACAAGCGATTTACATGAAAAACTCAATGAGAAATAAGTGAGAGTCATTAAATATTAGAGAAAATGTATCTAACACTGCAGATTATTATACTGATTAAACAGGTGAAGGTGCCGAAGTATGATTCGGCTTGCTCCAGCACAAATTAAGCCCTGAATATAGGACTAATTATTGAGTATGGAGGAAGGTGAGACATGTTTCAACTCATGTTAACTAGGTGTAGACTTTTTTAGAGAATACATTAGTTAGTTGAATGACCTTTCCCTTAATGCTAGGATTAAATGTATTAGCCATATACTTTGTTCACCAACATACAATATAGCAATATGTTTTGTGCATGGTATGGCATGGATGTGTGTGTGTGTGTGTGTGTGTGTGTGTGTGTGTGTGTGTGTGTGTGTGGCTGTGTGAGTTTTTCTAGTCACCATAACTGTGTGATGTTCATTTTCACGTTTAATTAAACTTGAGGGTCCGGCGTGTCTGAATTCCCCTTCCTTGTAGTTTCCTCTCATACCGTTCCACAGTGAGGGGAATTCCTCCTCATGTGAATTAACAAATCTGTTTCCTCATTGGCAGCATACTTGATATGAGTACAAGTATACTCTAAGTACAAGTTTGTTGTATACAGGAACTTTGTGCATGTGATGAACAAACTGTGGTGCAGTTCTTCTGGACACCACTGAAGTACAGTACTGCCCTGTACTACATGTATGTCTGATTTGGTTTGCTTCACAGATCACCAGGGTGTTACAGCTTGATTGCTATGCTAATGACAAGTAGTTACAATCTTCGATCACATTTGTGTTCAAAATATACCTACCTATGGGAAGAATCGAAGGTGTTTGGTTGGCAAGAACCATTGGTACTACAAAGTATGTTTTATTTAGACACTTTTTTTTTTGCTGATATTCACTGTTTATTTTTGGTCCAGTATACTTTTTAAGAAAGAGACAGCATGCAGAGTATTTTTTGTCTAGTTTATATTGTTATGAAGTGGAAGATACCAGTAATGCAGCTGTATGCCGAGTTCAAATAATAATAATAAAAAAACTCACAAAACAAAGATTAAAAACCAAACCCATTCTTTAAAAAAGCATAAATCAATCTACCACATGTCTTACTAAAACTCTTCATCAACCAAGCAAGCTAAAATATCCACTAAAACACAATATATAATAATTATATTAAATCATGATGGCATTGCAGAGCACAAACGAAAGATCAATGGCTGCTTAGTCTGAATTTTACCCTCCTTTCATTATTTCTAGCTACAGGCAAAAATACCAAAGCTTGTCTAGTGGGGCAGTAAATTAAATTAAATTAATTCAAATTTCCATCAGATATCCTTGGTCAGTCAAACAATTCTACATGTCTATTAAGAGTTTCGGACTATTAAACTGGTGCAAAGTACACAACTCTGATTTTTCCTTTGCCGGATTCATTTTCCTCCCTCATTTTTGTTGGTTTCGATGCCTTTACATTCACATTACATGGACAGCATTGTCCAGATGACCATACTCAGCCACTTACACTGAGTCAGAGCAGCTCTTCATGTTGTTTTGACCCTCTAGATTGTTCTTAATCATTACTGACACTGGCCAATAGTGTTGAAGCAGCGGAGAGATAACATTCAGACTAAACTCAGAGTGAACTAAAAGAGAAAGAGTGGGATATACAGAGAGATGCGAGTATTGGGAGGACCACAAAAGTGCATCAGGTGTCTTTGCTCTGGGAACTCTAGGCTGCCAATCTGGGTTTACAATAGAATTTAAAATGGAGGCAGGGAAAAGGGTGAGGAAAGGGTTGAGAGATGAAGGTGGAAGGGGAGTGGGGGAGTGGAGGAGTGGAGGGGGTTAAATTTCCCTTTGGCTTTCTCCGTAGACACTTTCATCGCTGTACGCAATGTAGAGGAAGAAGTCCTCCTCGTGGTGCTCCTGAGAGAGGGATGGAAAGACAAAGAAAGTGAAACCAACAGTTAATACCTACACCTAGCATTGTTACATATTAAACCTTCATCAAGCTTTTGAAACAATAACAGTCAAGACCACTTTTTTCAAAAGCTGAAATGAGCAGAAATTGAGAACACCAAAGGAGACGAGACGGTAAAACAGAAGAAATGCAAAGTAATGCATGTGCATCTCTTCAGTCAGCTGCTAAGGTGACAGTGGAGAGACAGACTGGACAAAGTGGCAGTACCTGATACAGCAGCCCCATGGTTGCTGAGGTGGGGGGAATGACGTTGTTTACGAAGAAGAAAAGGGCATCCTCAGCTCTCAGGTGAATTCTTTTCCGGATGAGGAAGTAGAACTGGCCCACTGCGGAGACAGAGAGAGAACAGAGAGAGAAAAATCACTGTAAATACAGCAGTCAAATCTAATCAAATTCACATTTAGACGTTTTACATGTATTCATTTAGCTTTAGCAGATGCTTCAAATCCAAATCTAACCAAAGGGACTTACAGAAGGACAATAACATTCAAGCTACGGTACAGAGGAAACCTTAGCTAGGAATTACTATTGCATCAAGGGAGCAGGCATATTTGGACAGGAAATGTTCTATCTCTTCCTGTTTGTTTCTCAAGGAGCTCAGTTCAAATATTAGTCAAGTGATAAAAAGGGCTGTTCACACCAGCAACGGTCACTATAACAATAGCTATAACAATACAACAGTCCACACTGACCAACCATAAGGAACGTCTCTCTTTGTGTTTGTGAATGGGATGGCTAAAATCTGATTGGATTCTAATTGGCTGTCGGCTTTTTATTATTCTCAAAATTGCTCTGAAAACAATCGTTCTTCATGTTGATATAGGTATAGTTTACATGTGGATATTGTCATTCATATTAGCAAGGACGATATTTTTATTGTTTTTGCTGTTATTGTTATAGTTGCTGTTATTGGTGTGAACGACCCCTGCAACATTGGGACTTACCGTTCGAGTAAGAGAAGTGAGAAACAGGAAACTCAATTTAAATTGTGTTTCTTACCTTGTAACATCCACATTGTTTTGCTGAACTTATACTGTTTCACTAGTTTGTAAACAAATCCATGTGCTTTATCGTTACTTTTTTCCACAGTTAAAAAGAAATTGCATGCACACTTTCTCGAGCAGATAATATTGGCATATTGTGGAAGTGGTTGAGAAACTCACCTGTGAGGTCAGAGGGGACAAGGTACTTTTTCTTGTCCAAATCTCCTATTCTGGCCTTGGGAGCCTTTTCCACAATGACCTGCCATTTAAAACAGTCAATGGTAAAAATCAGTAAACATGGCTTTGAACAACCATAATCACACCATTATTTCAATGTGTAATATTACTAGTACTGTGACACTTAATGTCATGAAGGAATTTACAATTGGAATATCCCTTAATAAGCAAAATCATTCGTACAGTGATTCAGAGAAGCTGTTTTAAAGAGTAAAGCACACCCACATTCTTCTAAAGATGAGTTCATGTGTGAAGAAAAAGAGGAAGAGATTTCTAAGTAATTTCAGTACAAGCTGTGTCCTTTAGATAAAGGGTAATGTCACCAGGAAGCAGAACCGTTTCCAAGCCCAATTGTTTCTGCTGCATATTATAGTGACTAGTATGGTCTTGGTTAATTTAGTGCTAGATAGCCCCAGTGAAATGCTCCCAAAGGCTGTTCTGTTGGTCATGTTTTTCCCCACAAAGGTTGCTTTGTTAATTATTTTGTTTTTGATGGTAAATAAGCTTGGTTGCTGATTGGCCACGGTGGGATATCTCCTACCTATTACACTAAGAATTTAACACCTCTCCTGTGTATTTCTTCAATTGTACAACTAAATGTGGGTCAGGCAAGAGCTCACTTGCGATGACCGTGTTCTATTAAATTTGTCCTCACTAATGTAAAAACTAGGGGGTTGAAATCAGCTCCCCTTTCTTGGCCTTGGTGACCTAGTAAACACATTATGCTCGCTAGAAGGGGGGGAAGGGCTGACATGAAACCAAGCCTAAGCAAAATAACTAAAAACAAAAGACACTACTCTAATACTGGTAGAGACGTTAGTAACAACAAAGTGATATTTTAAAACATCAACATCAGAAACGAAAAATCAGCTTAAGGTTTTAGGTGTTCAAGCATTACAAGTGTTCCATTGTTTACATGATCTACAGTATTATGTCGGCAGGGCACATCACATCAATATAAAAAGACAATGATAATGTGCGACAAGGGCTTGCAAAGGACACATCTGATATCAATTGGGAATAAAACGCGACAAAAACCGTGGTAAATCGACGTAAACAAGTCCACAGTTCTATTTTTGGCTAGCCAGCGTTACACTATTCCTTGACGGCTATTTAGTTTCAAAATATGAGGCAATCATGCAAACTGATGCCTGCGTAAAGGAATAGGACAATATGCCATTCAAAGAAAAAATACGGTTTAATTGAAGAGGACTGGACTGACAATTATGTCTAAATAAAGACCACAATTCGCAGATATTCGACAGACCAAGCTGTTCCATTGATGTTTGTTTTGTGTGCTGGCCTGGAAGCTCACCTTGGCTTCTTCTGTTAATGTATGTGAATATGTTAAGATAGATCAAGATGTGGAATCTATTAATATTAACAGTAAGCATTTCATTAATGTAATGTTTACAGCTGGTAAGAGTGTAATATTCCTGAACATTACGTAAAACAAATTCAAACACAGTCAAGTTGACTTCTAAGGGTCATTTTTGTGATGCTAGCTAACGTTAGCCAGCTATCATAAACCATAGATCCCATAACGTTAAGGATTTATTTAAACATCAACATAACATGAACAATTCCATGTGCTATGGGAACCGTCATATAGATGGTTTGGCGTATCAAAATTGTGTTTGTTTACACATAATAAGAAAATAAGCATTAGGAAGTGCTTGTTTACGTCCTCCGTTTCCTAACGATTGGCTAACCAAAAAGATGGCTAGTAGCTAGCTGGTTTGAAGAACGGCAAATAGCTTCTTTTGAGCTAAGGTTAGCGACCATAGCTTCTACTTACGGGAACCCTGTCAGGATACTTCTTTCTGATTTTCTCTCCCTCTGACCGTCTCTTCTCAAATGGATGCTCTTCTTTGTACTGAAACTTCATTGCTACAGATGTTCTTTATCTGAAATATCCCCCCAAAAATGTCCAAGTGTCTTCGAGCAGAGAACAGGTACCGTTAGGCAACCTGCGATTCCAACTACCTTACTTTGCTAGTAGCTAGCTGTTTCGATGTGTTTTCTTGGTGCGTCTATGGCGGATGAATACAATAACAAACTACGTAAACTGCGCAAGCCTCTATTCCCAAAAATCACATACGTTGACTTCAGTGCCAGTCGTTTTACATTCAGAGCTTATTAGACATTATCTGGTACATTCCAGTATTCTAAGTGTCTATGTCCATATATAACAGCTTTAATCCCTTCTTATTTAAATGAACTGAAATCTGTGGATTATTTCAGGATGCCTACAACACTGATGATTTAGGTTTTAGCCTACTTCGGACTTCAATCTGAACGCGAGTTTGATGCTAGTTTGAATCGTGTCCGACGCTATAAGTGTAGGCTACATATTATGGAGGTTGTCAGAAATGGGGCTCGTCATGATTATGTTTCGCCTTTCAGTGAACAATAACAACGGACTACGGATCTACTTTCTTCCAAGATAAACTCAAAGGGCGCAAGGTGTCAAGTCTGGTGTTGGTGATGCGACAGTCATATGACTTAATTTCCGGGGGTGGATGAGTAAGAGCGTGACCGGAATTAGTGAGTCGGTCTTCTTGAAAGCGGTCTTCTCATTGCGGATTTCTGTGGTCGACAGACACATTGCACTCTCCAATTGTTAATCTCATAAACACACATTTGTAAAAACTTGTTCAAAACTAGGAAGCCGTTGGACAGGGGGTAATCACCGAAGCCGGCAATCTCTTTATGGCCAGTAGATGGCAGACTCTACACATAACTAACTGTTCATTGCGACATATCGGCACTTCAGGATCCCCTGACCACATCAGATAGGCATCAGGATACACACAAAATGCAACTCGACCCTTGCTCAGCAATGATAATAAAGTGACTTATTCATCACAGGATTCCTATTCTACGCCTGATGTAAAAATCCCATGACAAAAATCCTGAATTTCCATGACCAGTCGGGAGAAAGCAGTAATGGGAAAAGTTATGAAACACCATGTGTGGAGATACATTTGTATTAATTAATGTATTTTGGCAAGTACACTTTAAACTTCTACAACAAAATTCCCTGATATTCCCTAACTTTTCAGAAATTCCATGATCCGTGGGAACCCGGTCACCGTTATGAATGCATAGATAGACAATAGATGGCATTATTTAGGCATATACTCCTAAAAATCAAGGGGAAGAAACAGCATAGATCATATTATGATACTGACGTGTTTTATTAGTATCACGCACAGAACCGTGTACTGGGCCTGAGCGAGCTGCCTTGAGCATCAAGACTACAATGGTTCAAATGGCGTCCGGACGACACTGATAGGTAAAAGGGGAGGGTTTTTAAAGTTTGTGTTTAAAAAAAAAAAAAAAAAAAAAAAGAAAGGAGGGACTGTGGGTAGTTGTTGCTCAGTCAGCAGTTCAACGAATCAACGAAGTGCAAGTTCCATAAATTCAAGTTATTTTACTACCAAATGTCAGGGGAAGAGAGCATGGGTCTTCCCACTGTCAGGTATGCAGTCGAGGTCGACCCTGTTCTTTTCCGGGAGAAGAAAGAAAGATGACTGGAAAACAAAGAAAATAAATCAAGGCATTCATTAACCGATTAAAATCCTTTTTCTTTTCCATGCCTTTTTGTCGTCCTTTCCTCGCTCTCCTAATGTGTTACTCGGTCAAGACGAGAGTAGATTTCAAGGACTGCCCAGGATGGATGTAGACACCAATCATAAAGAATTACATTTCACAGAAATCTTCAAAAGAAAATGAGTCAATTTCATTCTTCTCACGACTTCCCACGTGTTACAGCAGTCAACATCTACGTCTCACATATTCCTTGTAATTTATTTCCATAAAAGTACCTCTTTTTTCTTTTTAAAAGTCCCACAACTCAGTCTGCAGAAGCCTTAATTCTTCTGGTACAACAGTCAATGAAGTCCTCCTAAGGATGTTTCATACAAATCCAAAGGTTTGTGGACAACACTATGAACCATAATGGTCTTATTCAGTCTGTTCATTCAAAGACAATGATGTCACAGGCGGGTTCAAGAGCTAGCACAAAAAAAAAAGCAAAAATACTAAAATGATAATAATGAAAAATATTCCTTCTCCTCTTCTTTTTTGCATCCGTCCTTTCTTACGGTGTTGCCAAACAATAAGACACACACACGCAGACAAAAGAAAATATACGAAAGCAAGCTTACTCCCACACTCCCAAGTAGGCACACATTCTCCTCGCACACAAGTCTGTAACCAGAGAACTGTAAGGCCGGGACTCCATTAAAGGAAGGAGACAAAAAGACGAGGGAAAAAAACAAATAAAACAAAGTATATTCCAGGGTTTGCTCATCCCGCTCCCATCAATCCTGCTTTATGTGTCTGTCCGTGACCCCCGTGACCTTCCAGGATGTGGGGACTCCTGGGGAGGTTAAAGGTCAGCAGTGTGGGAGAGCGGGCGGGATGAGTCAGCAGCCGGGCAGGATGGGATGAAAACAGGGAGGCTCCCGGGGAGGGGTAGGGGACGAGGCGAGGCACCCCCTGTCTGCCAGTCCATCACCACAGCCGGTGCTGGTGGAGGTTTCGACTGAGGACAGACCTGACGTCCGCAGTGAATCTGTGGCACAGAGCACAAGTGTATAAGTCTGCATGCACACACGCACAAAATGTATTAGAGGTCATGGCAAGAGATGCTCTAAAAGTCCACCAACTTATTGTTCATGTAAAATGTTGAGGTGTACCACAGCTCAGCTGTTTCACTGTGAAGGTGTTGAGCTCACCTTAGTGCATCTAGCATAGGCAGCAGGTTTAGAAGTGCGGTGTCGCTCGGGTCACTGAACCACGACTTAATTGGTATTGCATTGTCTGATAAAAAAGGAACACACACACACACACACACACACACACACACACACACACACACACACACACACACACACACACACACACACACACACACACACACACACACACACACACACACACACACACACACACACACACACACACACACACACACACACACACACACACACACACGCACACGCACACAATAAGAAGGTGGAAGGTAATCCAGTCTTCTCAACTTGCAACACAACAAGCAAACCACAAGGCAGCTAAATTATTAAGTAATTTCTCTAATACCCTTGTTTAGAAAACATGTGTGGCATAGCATGTGGTTTAATACTGTTTGTTTGTTAATCTGGATTGTTGGGCTACATGTATGCACTTGAAATAATACAAAATAAAATAACCACTGTATGTCTGTATGTAAAGGAGAGGAAGTGAGTTTGTTGTAAATACACAAATGGATTGGGCAACCTGACACACAACTTCAGAGCGGAACAACTGGTTTGACCATGCAATTGACTCAGTCAATAATTACCACTGAGTAAATGTTTACGAGACAGAGAGAGTAAGAGATAGACAGCCGCTAAAAAAAAAAGAGAGTGACCACGTCAGCATGCTGAGCGCGTGCACGTGTGTGTGAGTGTGTAAGTTGTGTTGACTTTGAACACCATACCTGGATGACTGCGGTAGGCCCCGGGTGAGTTGTCCAGGATAACTATACTCGATAGGTCGTCGTGTACAACAGCAAGGTCTTTTACATAACTACCTAGATCCAACGTACAATGCTGCGGAGAGAAGAAGAGTGCACAAACACAAAACACCTGATATTAGTCCTCACACGTTTGGTACACAGCTTGGTTTAAGTATGGCGGAAGAAACTTTACACATCTTGGTGGCAGTCAGATTGTCCATCATCACACTCTGTGGGCAACTATCGACACTGCAAACTTCCCCCTCCAGTCCCAAAGCATACACTACTCACAAAAAGTCAGGAATATTCAACTTTCAGGTGAAATTTCAGGATTGAACCTAAAATCCACTATAACCTTTACAGGTAAACTTAATGTGACTTTCTCTCTAAACTTTGGAATGCGCATGTCCAACTGTTCAATGTCTCAGTACTTTCTGTACTCAAACATTACATTTCACCCGAAAGCCCAATATCTCTAATTGTTTGTGAGAAGTGTATGACACATGTGAAGCAAGAGTGCAACAACAGGGATCCTCATTTCATTTTGTTTTAATTTGGGTCAAAATAAAGTGCAGTTCCCATATGATAGCCTCTCAAGATTACCTGTCTATAATAACGGCGCTTCAGGATCCCTCTGTTGTTGTCCAGTTTGTCTGCCACGGCGGAGCCATAGATCTCCATGCTGGCAGTAAACACCACTAGCTCGTACCACTGACTAACCTGTACCAAAGTGAGGGGAGCAGGGGGACATCGTCAATCAGTTCCTTTCCATTTTATTTACACTGTGCAATTGACTAGTTGCAGGAAAGGCTCTGGGTGAGCTCCTTTACTTCCTGTAGAGCCAGGTGTGTTTGAACCAGCCGCTATTCTGAATGTAATTAAGTGTTCAGAATAGCGGCAGGTTCAAACACACCTGGCTCCACAGGAAACAAACACGCTAGCCGAGAGCCTTTGGTGCAACTAGTCAATTAGCATAATTTTCACCCACAAATAAATGGTCAAAAACAAAAACAAAACAAAAAACGCATATCGTCATATGCCAATTTACAAGACCTTTGACTTACCACTTCCAAAAAGAAGTCGACATGTGGTCTTTTATGTACAAAGAACCGGACTGGGTGTTTATCAATAACTACCTGCAAGACAGGTAGAAAAAAAAATGTTAATTTCTGTTAGACCTGACGTATGCATGTGTCTGCATAAATGTGCACTTGTGTTGTTGGTGTGCGTGTGTGCGTGTGTGTGTGTGTTTCAACACCTTAAAGAATGTGTGTGTGGGTGAGCGGAAAGAGTGTAACTGTAGACGTATTGATAAGATCTCCGGGGTGTGTGCAGGGCTGCTACAGTACTAAAAGCAAGGGTGGAAATTCAGAAGCAATACTGTGCCTTTCGCAGTAGAGTGATGTGTGAGGTATGCCCATGTATGTCTGTGTGAGGGGCCACCTGCATGGGTGAAAGATAAGGAATACAAAGGCCATGTCAATTTGATCTTTGACACCGTATATGGGGGGGGGGGGGGGGGGGGGAGGTGTGAAAACAAGGAGAGCAAAACAAATGTCTACTACACTGGGAATATGGGTGTAAGACCACAAATTTGTGACTAGGGCAGCACGATTTCGGGAAAATATATAAGTTGTTATATATATATAAGTTATAAATCAATTAATTGAGCAGCCCTATGAGTGACTGTGCATTAGTGTATTCGTGTAAGATGTCACGACATGGGGCTACGTTTACACTGGTGAACCTTGATACAGTTCTGATTTTTTGCCTATTTGCCTATTATATCAGATATTTGTGATGGCATGGTTCACTAATTTGCTTAGTAGTTGAGACCCACATGTAGCCTAGAAATCTAGACGCCCCTAGCAGCAGCAAATGTAATTTGGCTGGCGGGGCAGTCTAGGCACTATCCATAGAGCCAGGGAGCTGAGAACTCGAAAAACCAGCGGGCCAATCACAGCGTGTATAGAGTCGGTGGGTGGGCTTAACATAATGGTGACTGACATGCGACCAGAAGTTGCGATGGTAACGCATCCTGTTATTTGAAAACAAGAAGATGATTCGTTTAGCGTTATCCTATTGCGTGGAGAGGGAAGGTTACGCATCCTGCTACTTGAAAACAAGAAGATGATTCGTTTAGCGTTATCCTATTGCGGGGAGGGAATTTGAAAGACAACTGTTTATCCCACCCCTCCGATTAAGCCCTGTCTACGGTGAGTGTCCAGACCCTACATCTTGATGTGGGTCTGGCTCGTCAGGCTAACCCACATGAGTACTAGACGGATTTTGGTCACCAAAATGAAACAATACACAGATGGCAATGTAAATGCACAAAATAACAGTCTGCAAAATGGGCGAACAGTTTTGGTGAAAAAGGTGAAAAAGAAAGTGAAGAGTCCAGCAGCTTCTCCATCTCTGTGTTCAACATTATGTATAATGTAAATGTGAAAAGGATTGTGGCCATTTTCAATGATGTAGCCTACAAGTTAAAAATGTAGCACATATCCGATTCATATCTGATTCATTTCCCACATATGAATGAGGTCTGAAATCAATCTGAATATACCGGAATACATGTACTTTCTTCCCTGTTTATACGTTCATGATACACATTGGAATACATATGAGGGGAAAAAAATCAGAATTGGGTCACCTTTAACTGACGGTGTGAACATAGCCATGGTGTCTGTCTTTAAACATTTATCTCGAGCCTTTTTGTTTTTTGATTGATCACCATTAGCTAGCACTAATGCAGCACAAAAAGATTAAATATCCAATCTCTTACATGGGCACCAAGTGATTTAGTGGTGCTATGCTGGTCAGCGGCACATGTGGTCATGTTCTCAAACCAATTCTACTATCATCTAACTGAACTGAACAACTGGAGAAATAGGCTGCATTTCAGTCAAGTCTTAGAATGACGTCTTACTGAATGTCTTGTGTATGTACGAACATGAAGACTTTAGGTGTGTTACATTTTGATTAACACAGTGGCTTTTTTTATTGGAAGATACATTAAGAGATATTAGAAGGAAAGAAGAAAGAAAGGAAGAAAGCACCGGTGAAAAGGCAAACCTCTAATCCTTTTATGGAATACAGAGGGTGTGGCTCTCCATCACACCATACCATGATTAATCTACATTCTATTAAACATTAAGCCAATACAAATCTTGCACACACAAATCCAACATCAACTTAGCGTGTAAAAGCAGTGTAGACGGCACCTTTTCACAACACCTGTGACACTGTATGTGTATAGTTCTATTGCCATGAGCAGTGTCTAACTGGCATGAGTATCACGCCCACCCACCTTGAGGATGAAGTCTGGAGGGGTACCGGGTCGCACTGTGGGTCTTAGAACCCCGTCGTGGTGCGAGTGGATAAGTGTCTCGTCCAGATCCAGAACTAGGACCTTCCGCTTCACTGCGTCTGAGCGCACACACACACACGCACACGCACAAAACCACAAGGACACAAACATACACATTAGGGACAAGTGCAGACTTCCTTAGGCACTTCCACCTCATAACCTCAACACATACAACAGTCACTGAGCACTTGTCAGCACACCAACTTAAACACAAACAGACTGTTTGTTTGTCTGTCCATCTGTCTGAGAGAGCAAGCGCTCATTTGACAACAATTGTTTGTTTAGGCCCATTCAGCAGACTGGGAGGGAATTGAGATGAGGCGTGTTGGTCTCTCCATTGTCTAGACAACTCTCCTGTTTGGATAGCCCTTTACATGCAGCCAGGTCGCATAGCCAGTTATTTATACATTAGCCACCCACACACACACTACATGTTTTCAGGTCAGCCTATGTGGCGGCACATACATTATTACATGTCTAAATAAAGGAAGGCAGCACGGTGTCAAAATCAAAATCAACAAGTGTTTGTTGTGTCAACAAATCAACTGTGTTCATGGTGTGTCCATTCCTGACATTGTTAATGTGTGCCAATCCATGGAGCGTGTTTGTTGGGAGGGGGGGTTGGGGCTGCTTGTTTATTTGTGTCATGTCCAGACACCTGTCATAGACCTCAGGATATACCTGGATTGCTGTGGTCTCTGGTCTTCTAACGAAAACTTTGACTGAGATTCTGTCAGCTAATGGGACATTTCCACTACGGTCCTGGGCCAGCCCCAGGCTTTACCCCGGTCTTAAACACCGGTGCCTAGCCCCAGTGTTGTATTTCCACTACTGAGTTAAACACTGGGGTTTTACGTGAACTTGGAATGTTTACTATGTAAGGGATAATCAACGACGCGCCGTGCGTTTATAGGAAAATAATGCACGTTCGAAGTGGTAATAAGGACCCGACGCCGCAGGCGGAGGGGACTTTACACTTCGATAAGTGCATTATTTTCCTATAAACGCACAGGGCGCGGAGTTGATTATCCCGCTTATACCACTGCTACTATCATTTTCGTTAATATTGCCGCTGTCTTAGATACAACGTTGCTGTTTTTACCGTTACATTCACATGGGCGAATTGATATTCAAGTGTAATAAGCCCAAAAAAAGGAACTACTTCATAGCCGTGCGGTATATAGAAAAATAATGCACGTTCCAAATAGCGCATCACAATAGGAAATTTGACCAAGCAGTGGTATAAACAAACGTAATAGCCTACGTTAATTTCCCGGGAGAGATGCATATCGCCGCCTATCATAGCAGAAGTAACCTCCGACATTAGTGCTGAAACTAAAACATAGCCTACGCCTACATAGGCTAATATTAACGGTAGGTTAATAGTTCTGCATGAAAGCTGACTGTAGCAGCCCCTCACTCGGACAACTAGCTGGCAACTACCAGAGACACTTTAAAAAGACTTTGCTATTACTACCTAAACAAATCAAGCACTGACTCAAAACGGGGTGACCAGGAATGCTGCAAAGTGGTATAACACGTGAAAACTAGCGTCCATTTTTATTTATATTTTACTTTCCCGAAACAAATAACTGAAATAACGGTAGCAGTTAGCTGGCTAGGCTAAAAACATTATTGTTACGTTTGATTCCATTCCCACTCCCATTCGAAGTCCTCGGTCTGGCCTCGGTGCGGCCCTGCCCAACTCTGGGGCCGGACTGAGGCCGTTTGAGCTCCGGCCCTGGGCCGGCCCCGATCATGGAAAGACGTCAAGCCCGAGGCTTTACCCCAAACACCGGGGTTTTACCCCGTAGTGGAAAGGCGCCATAAGAGTGTCAAACTGAGAGAAGAAAGCCAGAGTGAAACTAACTAATGGCCAAATGATTATGTTTTATGAGTGAATGAGTGTGACAAAGACCAGCAGATAGGCTGCATGTGATTGGAACAGCCAGTTATATAAGACTGAGTTCTAAGCGCACCGAGATAGAGGAGAGAGGACAGAAAGTTGGTAAGGAGGAGAGTGACAGGGAAGAAAGAGGAGAGCCCATGAGGCGAGACAGAGAGAGATACTCACTGAGTCTGTTCCTGGAGATGGGAGACAACGGTAAAGTGTCGTACCGCACCGTTTGATACTGGATTACCTGATGCAAAACACACATAACAGAAAAGCCTGAACACAGAGTCATGATTGGGCGCACAACATCAAAATCTTATAGTCTCACAAGGGCTATATTTAAACATGGCATAAAAAGAGGAGAAACTAGTTTCTAAATGCAGCTGTGTTCCCTAGTGCTCTCCTGCCGGAGGCTCTTCCTTCTACTGAGGCAAGGAAGGACGTGTTCAAAAGCACGGACGTGTGCGCTGGGTTCCATGGGATGCAATCTGTGACTAAGACTGGACACCACTAACAAGGCCACCTTGTCCTTTTCCTTCGGCAGTCGTCGGTCCTCCAGGAATGCGGTACGAGAGCAAAAATGTCTGGACCTCCAGAACGGCTACATATTTGTCATGCTAGCAGAGACAGAGGCAAGTGAGGACAGTCTGTGTGTCCAAGGTCTGCATCCTCTGAACTAGAGGGTGAGAGACTGAGAGAACCGAGTCATTTGAAAGGAGACCACCATTGCATTTATCAACTCTGCACTTGGGCAAGCAGGGAATGGAAAGTAGTGTACCTCAACCCCAAAAGACAAATTAGCATGTATTAATGATACCTGAACATCTGTGTGAAGGAGAATGTTCTCTGCTGTCGCTAACATTAGTTTACACTGGACTGAACCTTTCACATAATGTGTCATTGGAATCGTTATTCTGTTAGGCCACTGCATTTAGATGCTCCTAATTTTTCATAGCCTTGGGCCTCTCAACTAACATTGTTAATGTCTACCCTTGAGTAGGCCTGAGCAGTACGCCACAGAAGCACTCCAGGCTTCTACTGACCACCACCACCACCACCACCACCACCACACACACAGACACACACACACCACTGGGCAGACACTCTTCACTGCCTGCAGTCTCTCCCTCTCTGGCTATTTTTAGATGGCCCAGCTGTCCAGGAGTGTCAATGGGACAAGAGGGGCCAAGCGGAAAAGGGAAACTCGCAGGGTGACTTTGTCCCTGAAGCTTTCGGTGGGGCCCTTCTCCAACGAGAGAGAGAGAGAGAGAGAGAGAGAGAGAGAGAGAGAGAGATACAGACGTGCACCCCGAGACAGGCGCGCTATACACGAACACCGGCACATATGCCAGCCATAGCTGCATGCCTGCTCTACCAGTTGGTGCGCTGGTCAGCAGTTGAGGGGCTACAGTTGAGGGGCTGTCTGAAAGGCCTCCCTAAAGTCACCAAAGACAAACTGGCAAGAGACTACTCTCTGGTCTAAACTTGCCAATAGCTTTGGGTGATTTTGTCATTTTGTTGATGTAATGCTATTTGAAAAATCTCTAAGCTCCGAATAGTTGTACTTACAGCAGACGTTTTAAGGAAGAAAAGATTTAACTGCATAGCCTCTTCGTTGCAAAAGCATATCTAGGGTTGCTAAAGTTCAGTTTTCAAGTTTGATTTTTGCAAGCCACCTAAATTAAGGCCCATTTTGCTGAGGTAAGCTAATTGCCATGTAGCATGAACAGAAATGCTTATGATGAGCTATTCAGCTACCTGCGAATGTTCCAGGAGAATATATGTTAGGGTCATCCCCAAGGAATTGCCTCAGGCCTTTGTCATATTGCCATTTTGGGCTGTTGCACATATGGAAAATAACTGTAAATACTGCCATTTAAAGTACATTGATAACAAGCTTTGGATAAAATTAGCTGATGATAGTGAAGGGTACTGATGAAGCGTTGGGCACCCTCTACATAAACTCGTCCAGGATATTAATCCTAACCGTTTCTTTATTCAGATCAACTTCTTAATGCTTAAGTGCCCATAGATTACCACTATTATGCAACTGGCTTAAGAGAACTGTGCACATATGTGAATGATAAGCTTACAAGCCTGTTTACATAGGCCCTGTTTCTGAATGAGAACAATGCATTGTTCAAGGGTGCTGTGAGATGCTCACCTCTGGCTTTGAAGAAGAAACAAATCTCACCTTACACAGGTTATTTAATCAGATCCATAAACAATCTAGATCATCTAAGCATGAAATGATGCAGAGCTGAAACTTGATTTACTTCCATCATTACCATTACATTGCATGTGATGTAGTGAGTAGAGGTGTAAATTGGACAAACGCGTCTGCTAAATGGCATAATAATTAACCATAATTATTTATATTGGCTGTTTCAATGAATGAACATGCTGCACGCTGCTTTTGGAGGGCCTCATGAGGGGGGGGGGGGGGGGGGGGCAGGACAGAGACCCTATTCCACACCTTACAATTGCAGTGTTTAGATTACTATCTCCTGGGTTTGGTGGCAATTGAGCGCAACAGTAGATGCATGCTTCCTTCCTGCTGGAAAGGAACAGCAAGGTCTTTGTGTCATCTTAATCCTCCACCCACTGCCACCAAACTTGGACTGCCTCTCTCTACTGGATCAATAGTAGTGGTAAAATGGACCAGAGAGAACGTACTAGAGCTCTGAGGGGAAGCACATCTTTCAATGTCAGTGCGGGACAACCTCAATGTGACCTGTTCCAAAGCGTTTGATGATTTTAAACAGTCAGATAAAGTATAAAAATGTGAAGAGCACTGCAGCACTTTCCCCAAATAGAGTTCACGAAGCACCTGTTGCACTAGCCTTATGCTTGGCTTGGTTAGCACTCAAAGTCAAGTTAAATGAAGACTCGAAAAGGTGACCTACTGTCAAACATCCGTTTCAGCACAGCAGGGAAGATATCGTAAGGCCTTGTTTACCATGTGGCAGTGCTTGAGTTTAGGTTTCACAACAGTAAAGAAAGACGCACAGGCCACACTTACTCATTTTGTAACATGTGATATAATAATGTCCCACTATAAAACTATGTTTAGTTGGCCTAAACTAAAAACAAATGTAAGAAAGTTCAGCTAACAGAGCGCGGGGAATTGGTCGGGGCATTCCATTATTTTCAAGACGTCTTGAGCACTTTGTTTCACTTCCGATGGACTATTCTGATATTCCGCAACATTCCTACATTCACAAAACTTTAATTTGAGCTGACAGTAGTGAGATTAGTTCAGGACAACTAAACGTGCTAGAGCATCAGAGGTGCAGCCAATTTAACAAGACACGTGCCAGTCCTCCAGATTACAATGTAACCTGATCAGGTGCGATGTGGCTACAGTGTGACTTTGTTGCAGTATTAGCCACACCAATGTAGGAGTACAAAGTATAGTGATTAGATATAACATTGCACTAAAAACTACATGATGGTAGTGTCAACAGCGGGAGTGAGTGTCGAGTGACCACCAGTTGCGATACTGTGACTTTCTTCATGAACTCGAGATATGTAGCAGACACATTGACACTCACCGTACGTAAATGCTTCCTGAGGATGTACATGATAAACCCCCATATTCTGGACGTCACACCGAGAAAAGTGCGGACACCAAGCAGCCACTGTCGAGTCTTCAGCATGTTGACACTCCACGCCAGACTCCAAGCAGAAAAAAACTCAAAATGGGCAATTTTAGTTGATCGCTTTTTAAAAAGACTTGAGTAGAGTCTTCCAAAAAATGTCCTACAGAGCCTCTCTCAGCCGGTCCTTAAAATTCAATTCAGTTGAAGACTGGTCGAATGAGTGCCTCTGGACGTCTGCTTGGCACTCGGTTAAAAATATCAAATGAGTGCAACATTTGCCCAAATACTATGACCACCAAACACCGAGTAAAAAAGCGAAATCGTTCCACAAAATTGTTCTGTTGACGACTACTGCTAGCTTCAGCGAGCTAGCCTGCTAACGCCACTGTAGCCAGCTACTTCAACCAAGTATCTAGCCAACGTTTACTAGCAAGCTAGCTTGAGAGCCAGCAAGCTAACGTAGTGTTCCGGCTTGTTAGATTCAAACCTTCGTTAAATATAAAAGCGGTGTAAGGATGTTTCGGCGTCGCATTCAATATAGGCATCCGCCTACTTGCTCTAATCGATATGCAATGATTTGGTAGACCGTTGTAAAAAGTCAGTCACCATAAAAACCCTCTAGTTCAGAGCAAATCCGAAATCGAACAGCAAGCCGCCATCGCCACCTCGCCGTCACTTCCGTGGGTAGAAGTCCTCGCAACCCGAAACGAACCTGCGTGGCTTGAGCTGGGCTTGTTCCTCATGTCACTGAAACACACGCAGGACAGACATGTTGTAATGATAAACTCAGTTTCAGACGACTTAAAATAAAGTAAAATATATAGTTTTGAAAGTAGGAGACAGATTCAATACACATATTTGCGAATTGTAATTAAAGTTCATAATAAGTAGGCTACAGTGGTTAATTTGCTTATGTTATGAATAGGTCCCGACGTAGTTTTAAATCAGATTGAAACCACATTGCTTGTCCAGAGGCCCATTCGAAGAGAAATACTTGAATAGTTCACTATCGACCGGGCTCTGCAGCTGCCGACAGCTGCTGAAATAAAACAGCTACCTCGTAGCCTACTTGAAAGCTGCGCGTCACTGATTGGGACGGGTATCGTGAACAAGCCCGAGTTGTTGTGGCATTTCACATGACTTCTTTTCATTTGAATTCTGCTTAAAGGCTCCAGGCCTTGTGCTTAATTATTACTGGTTGTTTAAATATGTTGACACATGTCCAGCTGTTATCGACCCAACACTCTGGGCATGAGATATGAAAAGCCAACTTTATTGTCCAATGTAGGCTATCCTATAGAACGGAGATTTGTCTTTTGGTAAAGTACACTTCATAGGCTATAGCCTAGGCCTACATCCATAGGCAGTTACCCGTAATTTCCCGACTATTAGCCGCGGCTTATACATTGATTTTGCAATATTTCTTCAGCTCTGAGGTTAATACAGGGGGGCAGTTAATATGGTGTTAATATGGTTTTGTTTCTTTTAACTTGCATAAAACACTGTCCTGTGGTTTATACACAATGCGGCTTATATGAGGGAAATTACTGTATTGAATATGGCAACACATGATTGTCATGTGAAATATTTGCAAGTAGGCCAACTCAACCCTGTTCTCAACCTAGTGATTATCTGAATCAGTTACATCGTATCTCTTGCCACATTTCTGGGTTTCTTTCATTGCAGTTATTTTCTAGCTGCTCTAGCTGGCCCCTGTCCACATGACTAAATATGTTGCAAAAGGGAAGGAAATCAAAGCCTCTATGATTTACAAAAATGCTTGCAACCAGCACATCATTCCACGTGATGAGGTAAGCAGGAGTTTCCAGTCTCCGCAGGAACTGACCTCTTGTCAGCCTGGGACTGAGATAGGCAAGATCATTTGAAAGAAGCTATTCAATAGCTTCTTATTTACCAAGCAGCACCTTTGAGTAGTCAATAAAAAAATATCAACATGACATATGTTATCTTTCTAACAGTAACCAGTTTAACAAGGAACATACATGGGAAGACCTAGCACACTAGGCAGATAATAAACACTTGGCAACCACGATCAGCTTCAACCTTTCTTTGTGTCACCTCTGGAAATGAAGCTGATGAAAGACACAAAATTAGCTATTGCTTAATATGCTACGACTTATGTACATGTTATGGTGTGGATTCATGCCATTAAAATCACACACACACACACACACAAATGTTTTACACTAGGTTAACTAATCCCAGCTATTTTTCTCCATCTCTTGACCTGAAAGCATTTAATTGACAACACAGTACTTTCACTTGCCTGGTTGACACCAGATAGATCGATAGACACTTTATTGACCTACAGTATCTATCTGGTGTCAACCAGGCAAGTGAAAGTCCTGTGTTGTCAATCAAATGCTTTCAGGTCAAGAGATGGAGAGAAATAGCTGAGATTAGTTAACCTAGTGTAAAACATTTGTGTGTGTGCGTGATTTTAATGGCATGAATCCACACCATAACATGGAGATCGTAGTCGTAGCATATTAAGCAATAGCTAATTGTACAGATCAATTCTCAGATCTCATTTGAGATGCAATTGTGTCTGGGAAGTCTTCACTGACTTACGACTTTCAGGGGCATAAACAAAAAAGAAAACTTTTTTCGGTGCATTAAACTCTCACCGGATCATCTCAAAAGTGTAGCAAACACATTTTCTTGTAAAATGTAAAACATTTTAAATGCAGTTGTTTTCTTAATTCCAAATAAAATAAACATCTGTTTAACCCTATCGCCATCAGTGCAACCATTGGTTGTGTTGAACGCACTGCTCTAAATGTCATCATATAAAGCCCGCCCCATGCCAGATGAGTGATTGTGATGATCCTGGGGTTTTGGTGAAACAGAAACGGATGCTATTGGCATCCGCTCCAGACAGACCAGCAGGTTCATCTGGGCTCACCCTGGCTAGACTTCTATTATATTGTTTGTGTAACCTTTAATCCTACAAAAACAACAAAGACCGTTTATTACTGCAGCACTTAACCCTCTATGGTACGCATTATGATCTGAGGGGGCAAGATTTTTTTTGTAATGTTTTTCGTGCTTAGAAATAGTCACTTTAACAAAATTAATGAAGATTTTAAAATATATATTTTTTATTTTGTTTTTATAAAAATGTTGCCTGCAGGCAACATTGTACCATAATGGAAAACATTAAACTATGTATGTTTTCTTATACAAAAGAATATGGCATATGTGTTTAGAACATATTTTTATATAGCCAGAGACATAGAAAGCAGAATTATGTAGTTTTTACACCATAATATTATCTATTTCTTGCAAAAAAGTATCATATAATTTTCACCCGTTGCCCACAGGCAACATTGTACCACTGTGGAACACTATCATAATCAAACTAAAATATGTTAAAATCATCATGTATATTATTTTATATGACTATTTATTGAAATTGCAAGTAGAAAAAAGCATTACAATGAGTAAAAAACACCCTCCAACCCCTAAATGATATAAAGTATGGCCTACTGTGATTCCATTACGGTACAATGTTGCCTGTGGGCAACATACAGATTTTTGCTATTTTCTAAAATATACATTATTTTATATACAAAAAAATTATTGAAAATACATCTATGCTTGTCAATGAAGGCTGTAATTTTTTTTGAAGGATGCAAACTTGAGGGAAATTTGTGAAATTCACACTTTTCTAGCGTGAAAATATGACACCCAGCCAAACGTGTGCATGTGCTGAAAGAAGTGTCAAACTAGCAGCCTGTGAGTCATGTGACCATCATTTTGCATTTCCATTGGTTAGTATTGAGTTGTCCAGTTCTTAAAGTGGTATTAACTTATTTAAGGGATGCCTCATTTTATTACAACAAGGCAAAATAGGCTATGTTGCCTACAGGCAACACCGTACCATAGAGGGTTAAGGATTTATTGTAAAAACATATTTTTCCATTGAATGACAGAATACAAAAACTGGCCAGACCTGACCACCTCAAGTGTTAATCAGGAAAGACTGAACTTTAAATTCCATCATCTAAAGTGCAATTTATGTGCAACAACAACAACAAAAACAACAAAAACAGTCTATTTAAAGTGCACAAAGAAGGTCCTGATCTCCTTGGGTGATATGGTTACACTGAAGTCATCTGTCACCCCATCAAATATTTTCACTCCATCTGCAAACATTAATACAAAATATTAATACAACAAAGACATTTACATGACGACAATTCAATTCACAAGTAATAACAACATGAACTGCACAGATATTCACCATGTGTGTCCGATCACAGATTTCACTGTTGAGCTAACTGGTCATACTGAGTTATATCTAAGGTCTAGAAGAACATGTAGTGGAAGGAGTCTTACCATTGTTATCCATTTCTCCAGAAGTCTCCCACTTCCACCTTTGGAGGTCTGAGATATCCCAGGTTCCTGTGAGAGAGCGTTCACTTACCACTGTCACTTCACCAATGCCCTGCAACACTTCCTGTTGAGATAAAAAAAAAAATGTATATGTACATTCCTTTTGGCATCGAAAGTGTCAAAGTGTATCTCTAATTGCACTGCGTACACACACACCTTTAGGTTTATGGTGGTGGGCTTGGACAGCTCTGGGTCCTCGCCAGTTTCATACACGTGCATGATCCTCAGCAATATCCGGCTGTAATCAGCGCCTGGCTTCTCTTTGCCTACACACATGTACAATGTATAGACGACATGTTTACTCTACATGTACAGATGCTTGCAACATAAGCACAAATAAGGGTTATTTGCTTGCGTGTTAAACTCGTGCTGACCTGGCTTCAGGTTTTCCTGGTTCAGAGTGTGGTTGGGGCTGTAGGCCCAGCCGGGGACACTGAGGGTCTGCATGTGAAGGTTACTGGGCAGCACCACAGGGCGGACAGGCAGACTGGTCCATGACTCCTGCTGCTTCCACGGCCTCTCTGAAAACACATGGAGGACAGATAACTATGATCAATCTAAACCTTGGATGGCCTATTATAGATTCAAAATCTCACATCATTCACACTTAAGACACTTGTTCTTGATGGGCGGCTTATCTGAATTTATCATATATACACACACATTACAGGAACCATAACATTCAGCTACCCAGGTAAACAGTTATCTATCTGTGTGTACTAGAGAGGGAGAGAGAGAGAGAGAGAGAGAGAGAGAGAGAGAGAGAGAGAGAGAGAGAGAGAAATTTCACATGTTGTTGAAGAGTTTCATATGTGTTTGAACAGGGAGGCTGAGATAGTGCTTACGTGGTCTATCTATGGGCATAACCACAGGCCTGTGCTGAAGCTGTAGCACCTCACTGTGGTAGAGTGGTGTTGTTGCAGCTGCGGACCCCAGCATTAGCCACAGGACTGGCTGCACCACGGAGGAGTCGTTGAGGGTCAGGTTGTACCCACGATTCCAGTCCTGGTTGTTCCACAGACGCCTGTGCAGCATTACCTAAAAAACACAAACATATCATGAGCTATCAGAAGAACAGGAGAATGAGATTTCAGTAGTTGCATTTTGGGGACGAGCATAAAGGTGTGTATGTGTGTGTGAGTCTGTGAATAAATCAAAGAAACCAGTGTTGCAGAATGCACCAATACTAGAAACATGTTGTGATGGTTTTAATAAAAGCCATGTATATACTCTTTTTTTTAAAGAATGTTAAAGTTTGGCATGGCATATTCTATTACTTTAGTGATGTTTCAGGTTTCTGCTGTGGTTATTTCAGTATTGGTGGCAAGATACTGGCATGGTATGGCATGGAATGGTATTAATTTTGGTATCATGACAACACTAAATGAAAATGAGAGAATGTTTACCTGTATATAAAGTATAACAGACAGAAAGTGTTTATGTGGGTGGATGTTTGTATGTTATTACCTGTTTCTAAGCCGATGTTTGTGTGGTTTGTGTGATTTTTGTGTGTGTGTGTGTGTGTGTGTGTGTGTGTGGTACCTCCAGCTGGCCATTGTTTTGACTGGACACTCCGTGGGCTCGTTCACTGAGGACAACCAGTCTGCTGGACGCATCCTCAATGTAGGCCGCTCGCACCATCGGATAGTAGTTCTACAAGGACATCAGAGCAGACAATTCTCACCCACAGATTATCACTGCTTTCAACATCAGAGGCTAGTGTGTTCCCATAACCGCACTCTGGGGACTGGCTCTCTAAAGGCACATCTATCTATTTAAAACCCATAAAATGATGGCCATGAAAGCTATGTGGGTATTTCTTGTCCAACTCACCCTGGGGATAGAGTTGTTGGCAAAGACCTTATAAGTCCTCTTCATCATCTGATAGCCATTATTGTCTGTGAAGATGGTCCTGTTGTTTTTCAGGCTGGTTCTGGTCATCAGGACAGCCTCACGGTTGACCACAAGGGGGCCCACTGAGTACCTCTGCTCCAACCTGAGGCAAAGGCGCTTGTCCCTCAGGCCAGTAGGCAATCTTGTGACCACAGAGTAAGTATAGTCTTTGTCTTTTTCATCCCTGTGAAGAGAATAGATGTTAATAATCAAATTAATAAAAAAAAAAGTCAGAGGCTTTTTTTTTGCTTTAAGTTGATTTCTAATCCCACGGTTACTGAATGTCTTTCAGCACACAATGCTAATCCAATATGACATTCAGCAGAATTTGACTTTAACCATCATAATTTGATCACTTGGTAAAACAGAGAGATTCTACTTTGAGACAGGACATATACTGTAAGCTTGATTAACCTATAAAAGTACTGTCGGATCTCCGAGATGATCTTGCCAGGAATGATCTCCATGGAGACAGCTTTGTAGGCACGCACAGCAGAGGTGTTGGTGCTGAAGATATAGTTGTCTGAAATCGGGCCTTTGTTCACGTCTCCATTGGACTCGTACTCCCAGAAGTCCTGGGTCACTCTCGCTTTCCTATTGCTGCGCCTAATGGAGTTATAAAGTACCACAAAGGCATCTGGTTATCCAGCACACTTATTACCAATCATCCGCCATTAACATCCATCTTTGTGTAGGACTCCGTAAGCCTCAGTCCATTGAATAGACCATACAAGCCCCACTGTGGATGCCAAGCCAAGGCAATACAAAGTTATTAGTATCAATGTTGCTAAAGACTTAAATTCACAATTCACCCTGAATCTGACCATTGTTTGCAACACAAATGTAACACTCTCAATCTTGTCCCATCCCTACCTGTCCAAGATACTGTGTAGCAGGTTCGTCTCCTGGTCAAACAGCAGTTTGTAACAGTCGCTGAAGATCGGTAGGAGTTTCCGACCCGTCTTTCTCCACTGGTTGACATTCTGCCTGTCAAATTTCACCGTTTTTGCCGCGTAAGTCATGCCACACCTAGTGGACCCCACGCACGAGGAGAACTTGACGAGATATTTCCGGAACTGGAGCCCTCCTAGCTCAGCCACAATGAAAAGGTCGTACTCCGAGGTAGAATTCGCTTTTTTTTGGATCTGAAGATGAATAAATACATATTCCATTAAGACCAGACTACTTCATTTCAACCACACAGGATATAAGTATGTATAATCTATATAGGTGTGAGTGTGTGTGTGTGTGTGTGTGTGTGTGTGCACCTGTGCTAGTACTGGCTTTCCAGACTCATCGAACACCAGCGCCATGGGAAATGTTACTGTGAGGTTGACGTAAGTGGTGATGTTCCAGGCCAGAGGATTGTACACAATGATGTGCTGCTCTAAGTCATTTGAGAGCTCTTAAAAAGGGAAACAAAGACATAATTAACAATACTGATCAAAATCATACACACAATTACCTATAACATTTCATATCCAAACATAAAATAACAATGACAAAATGCCATTCATTCATATGAAGGGAGCAATTAGGAAATTGTACAACAGTTACCTGGCTGGAGTTTATGCAGGTCCTCAGAAGTACCAAGGGACTGAGGCAAAATAAAAATGGCTGCCAGGAGTTCTTCAACTCCCATCATGCCTTGGGTGAGATGTTCCACATACATATCAGCAACTTTTGGTGATTCTGTCCCTGTGATGCCATCATGGTGCTGAACCTGAAACAGCAAAGCCAACTTCAGCAAGATCCCAGTTTTGAGAAAGCATGACTGACACTGGAAAAATAAGACTCATTTAAAATCAGGCACCTCCGAGACAGCCCATCTGAGGGCCCTTAGTTTTTCTAGGGCCCAGTCCGTTGCCACTGGTCCATCTGGGTAAGCAATGCGATACCGAACAAAGAGAGTTTCTGCAGCGTGAAGCTGAGAGCTGGCTTTCCTTGCCAGGCCCTTCAGAAGGTTCCTGGAGGCATAGAAACCTGACCATGCCTGGTACGGTTCTAGAATAGAAACATACATTTAAACATTGAAAGACAGAGGAGACAATGGTTAATAAATGATATATATACAGTATATGGATCTCAGAGCTCTCTAACCAGTAGAGTACGGTAGGAAATCCTGGCTTCCTCTCACTCCCCAGGTGAGGTTGGACTGATGGACAGCTTGGAAGTACTCGCCGAGGGTGGCGTACTGAACTGTTACTCCAAACTTGTCGCTGTGCTTGTTAATATAATCCATCAAAACATCCATGTTGGAGAACTGAACCGATGAATTGTAGAACTGCTTATCACAACCCTGTGAAAAAATTGTATTTTAGTTTGAGAGATTACTGAAGCCAGGTGTAGAGTTGCCATAACATCAATAGTGCTAATATTTTAAGAGCTTGAAGACAATATATGGACTGAATTGGATATTCATGAGGCACATATGCAGACCATGAAAGTTTATAACACAGTTCATCTCAACTGTTGAATTCTATGGTTATATTTGTATTTAAATATCAAATGTATAATATATCACTAATATACAGCTCGATTCAAATACTAATTGCATTAACTGGTGTGGGAGAAACATCACATAAGTCTGATATAGATGAAGATATAATATGGCTCTTGGGAATTAAACAGACCCAAGGCCAAAGCACATGGTTGCTCCTGAACCACTGGGCTCTCTGTTTGATGTTGTCCACCATGGTCTGGGCATAAGGTTCCAACGTGCTGGGTGAGACGGGCACGCTCATGTTGGGGTAGACGCCATCTTTAGGGGGATCAGGGAACAACGCCACGCCATTCCAGTAAAATCCTGACCTATTAAGACATGCTACGTTACTCAGAGTGTAATGCATGATTACCTGCACAAACTGAGCCTTACATTACCTTGGTTATTAAAACAATTTCCAAACAACACTTCAACTCTTGCATCTAGCCGCACATACATTTTCATACAAAATTCTGCAAATTGGCTGTTGCATGTCTTATTTACTCCGTATATAAAAATAATAATAAGGGCCGGTTGGTTCTGGACTAAAACATGGCCTGAATAAAGCTTGCGGCCATTGCCCGTGCATGGATTAAGTATACTCCCAGTCCAATTGAAAAAGCTGTTTTTCAATGCAGATCTTCATTAAAGCTGTCTTTTAGTCTACGAGTTGGACTTCAAGATCCTTATTCAAGAAAGCCGTCTTAAAGGTTACTGTACTTGTTAGGTGTTGGTAAGAAGGACAAAAGTGTACTTACATGTTGGAAAAGGGTAGATGAGATGGCGTGCAGTAGCTGAACTGGTCCATGGTGTGGGTGAAGATCTCTTGCTTCTCACCTAAGGAAGGGGAGCCTCTCCACACAAACTGCAGCCTCTGCAGAAACACATTCAAAATTGCACAAATTGCACATTCCAGTTAACTCCTCATACCACTTCTTTCCACTCAATTTGAATACACATAACATCTGCGGTCAGAAAGTCACTTCTCGAAGGGATAAATCAGTACAATCAGTGCACCTGAAACCATGGCTGCTTACAGAGGGGACTACATTGTGTGGCAAGTTGCATCACATTTCTTTCACAATGAGAGAAGGGATTTTGACTTTTAGAACTTTGGGCTTACTTAAAGACCCTGCTTGCATTTATTTTCTGATCACAAATGGTCAGTTCTAAAAACAAGGCTAAACCACCAAGACCCATTCACACAAAACCTGTTGCCATTGGCAACGGTCATTCATTTTTTGCAGCTCAAATAAAAGATATCATGCCCAAAACCACAGCACTAAAGAGAGAGATATTGTCACAACTCTCTCTAGGGCTCTGGTTTTGGGTAATTGTTGGGCCTGTTTACATTAGTTATTAGAATGAGAAGATATCTGTAAGGCTCTGCTCAAAACACATAAAAAAAATTGAATGTTAACAGGCCAAACAGGCTTTATGACAACGATACCTTGTTCTTCTGCATGTCGTTTTTGAGGTCATAGTCAATGCGTGATATGAGGTGAGCGTGGAACCCTGCTAGGGCGAAAAGGACCGGCGTGGTGGCGGAAGCTCCAAATGGATCGACATGCCACGAGAAGCGCGGCCGAACTCCAAAGGTCTCATACAGGAAGCCATGGCCCTCTGAAGGGAAGAAACAGTGTTTATAGATGCAGAACTGAATCCCTAGTACCTATGAATTGTTCTGCAAGTCAGATTTATGGAGTCACCCACAGGCCACATGAGTGTCAGTGACATATGATGTTAATGAATGTACTGTTATGTGTAGCCAATACTGTGTGCCTTACATGTATCACAAAATATGGAAAGGATTATCAAACTGGTTTCACAGCGAGAGCAAGTAGGCAATACCTATACAGTCCTGATGACTGATAATTTTCCATTTATTTTTTCAGATAGGCCTACAAAACTGTCAACTTTACCCGTCAGCTGAAGGATGGCATCATTTAGGTCTGTGACAGCCTCATCATGCATCACCTGACCACCAATAATGAACTCCAGACGACCATCTTGTAAAAGCTGTCTAACCTAAGAGGGATTAGCATAGATGTTGTTAACATGTTTAGACTGCCACTAAACTAGGGCAGCCTGAAAACAGACCCCATACAGTATTTCAGAGAATGTAAAGGGACCCTGAATAATCTAACAATTCGATTCAAGGTCAGCGATACTTCCAAAGATTATATATAAAAAAACACACACACACATTCGAAATACACATTATTTAGATGCATCACTACAACATTGCACTCGTTTTGTCTAAACTGAAACCCTTTGCTTTATAGTAGCCTAACTGTTGCAGGTTGTTGAAGGCAAAAGATCTTTGTATTTTTAACGTTTAGAAATGGGAGGATGTTTCAAAATCGTTGGGTTAAGTACCCTATCGTGTTAAAAGAAATGATACTGTACTGTATACTGCTGTTAGATTGGCCATTTGTCTTGTGTTTGTGACCATTGGTTGACAGATTGGTGGTTAGCTTCTTTAAATTAATTTTGGACAGGGGCTTGTCAATATGTTTTTACCTGAGATTTTGGCACAAGGGATTTTAACACCTAATCCTGTGTGTTAATAGCCTGGCTAGCGCCTACCACTGGGAACACCCAGGGTGTGTAAATGTAATCTAATCTTGATCTCATACTGACCAACATTCATGATTTGTACATTGGCGTCACATACAGAATACATTTCCTTCATACTTGCTGCTTATGTTGTTCACTGGCCACGGTGTCCCACCAAATGCGGAAGAACTCCTGCTCCACAGCAATGAACTTTCGGTGCTTCACACGTGACAGTTCCTCTACCACGGTGGTATAGACATTTGCTGCGTACGCATGCATACTTTCCTACATCAAAAGGAAGCGGAAATACGCTTTATGTTGTTATAATTTCAGATAAGTTCGCAATCATGCTAACAAGGCAGTGACACTGGGCAGCAGCAGCAGCAGCCGAAGATAGTTGACTGACTGCTAACCAGCCAAAACTCGTTTACCTGAACAGTGTACACCCAACCGACATCCATATGACTGTGTGGAATGACAAAGGTCTGAATTGGACTCGCCACATTTTCGGATACTGTGAAGTAAAGCAGACCTATAAAAGTAAAACCAAAATTCAGCCGCATTTTCTTCTCCAGCAAGACATAAAACTTTTGTTTACAGCGTGTGACTGTCACGTTGTTTTCTCACACCCCTCAACTACAGTGCGAGAGAGAGGTCAAACCTAGCCTACGCAAAATGAATGTTTGCCTTTCGCCTTTTTAGTGTTCGCCATTTAGGCTTTCAGCAAAAAAATAGTTAACCTCATCTTATAATGTCCTTAACAGATTTGAAATAGGTTTTATTTGGCCTACACGACTGATCAGAATCAGACTGTGATCCGAATAATATCTCAAAAGAGTTTTCTCCATAGACCTAAAAGGTTTTCTCTAGCAACTCGCTGCACGCCTGCCATCTTTAAACCGGAAGTAATTGGACCGCGATTCACTGCCCTCCAGGAGATGAATACATAACCTCGTCAGATCATGGCAAATAACAGAAGAATAGTACTAGTATTTGGAGGGTTTGTTGCAGCCGTTGCAGCCACATTCTACCCCATACTCTTCTATCCAATGTCGCATACAGATGAATACAGTAAGTGAACTAATTTCACAAATACCGAAAAGGTAGTTGTCATGTCTACTGTTACTGAAGCTATCATGCTAACCAGGTCCTCAGAGATTACCCAAGACAGCAATCAATTTTAATGACAGCATACATTGCACTTGATTTCATAGTCCATGTGGTGATACCTGGCTTCAGTTGTATCAGAGTGAAGTTTCCCCTGTGCGAATTAATGCCTTCTCTGTTAGGTGGCTAGCTACCTAACTAGCGGTGGTCTGTAACGATAAGAGTTAATCATGTCTGAATTTCTGCAGAACAAGTTCAGACAGTCAACCGAGCGGGCATCAATCAAGCAGACGTACAGCCTGTGGGTACGTAAACTGGGCAAATGTGTGCATGTCAGAGAAATTCTGTTTTGTGGGCCAAATGTTTATGTGGACCAACCTTTTGTTGATGATGTCATTGTCGCTGGCAGTGGCGACTATTTTGGAATGGACAATGCAATTGGCCTCAAATTTATTATGTTTAGTGTGCTTTAGTGCTTTTTATTTGTATGACATTAAATCCTACTCTTTTGTTGTCTAAATCTTACAAGGTTAATGAAATTGACTTTTATTCCCTTAGGAGTGAAAGTTTGGTCAGATCCATACAAGTCCAAGTAATGGATCATTGTCCAAGATCGATCAGAGTGAATATTTTGACAAGACCGAAGAAGCCTGTGCCGGAGCAGTGATTGCAGATTGCCTAATGAACAGTTTGACAATGATGTGAGTGTGTGTGTGTGTGTGTGTGTGTGCGCACGCTTGTAATGCACTTATTGTGTGGAGGTGATGGTTTGGGTTGCATTCTTTGAAGAACACTTTATCCTATGAATAAAGTCTGTTGGGTGTTAAACGCTGGAATATGATTTTAAGCTATGGAATCTATCCCATTTGGTTCATAGAAACCAGAAGGCTCTTTGGTCTGGTTGTACTACATTTGACATCCATGCTCCTATTTAAATGCATAATTACTAGTAATGTGTAGCTCTGGATGTTGTGCAGAGAATAAACATTTGAGCTGTTTGTGAGTTTCTATGACTACTAACTTCTTAAAACAGTCATAACACTTCTGAATCTAATGTCATGTTAGGTTGTTGATCTGCCACTTCGGGAAGTCCCTAACCAATAACACAAGGAACACAGGACAGCAATAGCACATAGGAACTCCTCAAAGATGAACATGATATGATAATAAACATTACAATTTAACATTACATCCTACGGTATACAATAGTATAACATTAGTCATACCTTATTGTGTATCAGTTGAATTAATTCTGCTGTAATCTATGATTGATTATATCTAAAAGTTTCAGATTACGTGTGAAAGGTAGTAGGCTAGGCTGATTAAAGAGGGAACAGAGATGGAACAAGTGTTCATTACTACAGATTAGACACCCCTCTTCACTGAAAAGGAACATGTATAATGGGAAGTCTTTCCACACAAAGGTTAGTTATAACCATAGAGCCTTCATTACTGACAACTGACAAGATAGAGCAACATAATGCATCTCTATGGAAGCAAAATTCAAACAGTTCCTGTCTGCTTAAAGAGGCGTGACGCAAAGATGTCATAGTGGGATATCGATCTTTGTCAGATTGGCAAGCAGTTCAGTTCAAATGTCACTTTCTAGGTCTGCTTAAAGGGGGATTTCGCCCCCCTCCCCTTTGCGAAAACAGAACATGGAAATGGTCGAACGTTTGCGCCTCTCGCTCCGCTTTAACCCTCTCTCTGTTATAACCTTGCCATTTTTCCTGTTTTTACAGACCTCTACGGTGACAACATTTCTGAGTGGGATGGGATCGTCTAAATCAGTGGTTCTCAAAGTGCCGGGCGGGCTCCACTAGTGGGGAATAGAGACATGACAGGGGGGGCACAAGGAGCAGGAGGACATTAATTTGTTCTTTTGTGCCTTTCTTTAATAATGGCTTTCTTTTTTGACAGCGATGGTCATAGATTCAAAACAAAATAGCCACACATACGCATAACTCATAAACAGACCAGAATTATGAATTAAAAATAACATCTGATCCAGTATTTTAACGTTACCGTTTTGCCGGGTGGATGGGGACAGGTGGGGCTTGAAAATTCCCCACCTTCCAAGTGGGAAATGACAGAACCACTGGTCTAAATAAAGCAATGCATTTGAAAGCATTGTTAAGTTGCATACATACTGACACATGAAGGACAATGTGTACACTTTAGTATACATGCATTGTATGTCAGTGCCGTGGTAGGAACGTCTAATTAAGCTTTGAATGGAAAATGACGGGTCATGATGAAATTGCTGTCCAAGCCCTAGTGCGAGGAGGGCATGTAGTCATGGTGACAGCTGGCCCTTGTTTGCTGTGGAAGGGGGCAAGGTCGGCCCACAGTTCACCTATTTATTTATACCCCTTAATTAGCAGTTCACTGCACAGATGTGGCTCCTTTGTGATGGAGTGGTGGGTGCACTTGGCAAGTCATTCTTCTATAGTTATTTAACATGCAGAATCTGAAGATCACAGCAATTGTGTCCATACGGTTTTACAGTTTTTTACAATCACTTTGCTACTATTTTCAGAACCTTGATGTCATTTTTCACAACTCTAGACACAAAACTCACAACCAATGATCAAAATGCACATTTTTCAAAACTCTAACCCTTTTCTCAATTGCTTGGATACAATACACATACAACTTAGATCATTTGTTCATTCAACAAAACTCACCTGTTCAATATGATACAACTTAACATCAAAGTACTACTATTTCAAAAGGCAATTCATACATTACATTTCAAATGAGCGTCTATTCATTTCCTTACAATGATCTAACTATCAATTGATACAACTGCTCAAAATGATGAGTAACTGTTGCATTACTCTTATGCAGTTGTATGGAAACACGAAACAGACACACAATCTTCCATGTTTACTGCAAATCATGAAAGTTTCAAGATACTGTAACGAGATTCACTGTCACCAATTAGCGTGGAGCATGAACCAATTAGACTACAATATCTATGGATGTATATATTTTTTATATTTTATATTTTCATCAGGCTGTCTTTTCTCTTCTATTTCATAGCTAATTATTTTTTACTTTAATTCAAATAAACCTATGTTGTGATTGTACTGTAGTGTTTTGCATCAATATATTACAAACTTTGATCAATGATTCCACTGTGTCTGTAGTATTCTCTACTACTGCAGTACTTTTACAGAGATGTGTTACTGTACTGTTCCTGTAGTACCATAATGAAACCTGTATCACCTATTTTGTTCTACAATATCTAATGATTGTACGAACAATGACACAATGAAACTATCGGTTGCTTTTGTGCGGGTGATCTATAGTTATGTTTCAGTGGTATTTCACAGTAAATTTGTTTTTTGAACCAATGATTGTGCAATTGCAAGTTTTCTTTGAAGATGTGAATGTACAATCCATTGTTTTGAACATTAGAGGGCCTGTGTTACAAGTGATAACCGTTTTGAGTTTTGTGTCTAGAGTTTTGAAAAATGACATCAAGGTTCTGAAAATAGTAGCAAAGTGATTGTAAAAAACTGTATAGAATGTGTATATTCCACTAGGTGGCGTTGCATACCCAGTCTTGACACCCATACTTGCCACCACTTAAGTCCAAATTGGTCTCCTTTCAGTGAAGATAGCATATCTGCCTTCTGCATTTCTGACTTAGTTCTGTTTATTTCAGTGTGCTGTTTGTGGTGATGAGACACTGAACCGGTGGAATGAATGCAAGAGTTGTATGTGGAGGGAAAAGGCCCCAAACCTGTTGAACTGAATCTGGAAACCTGAGATGCACTGCTCTCCTCAAAGTGCTGCGCAAAGCCAGTTCTGTCTCTATGACAACTAGAACCGAGGGCCGCACCTGTGCACCTGCAGAACTCTGAGGTCCCACCCTTCACCCCTTCGGAATTCCCAAAGTCTCGTCTGCAATGTATGTGTCACAAAGGTAACTCCGAAGTAATTGAGAGGTGGAATGGTAATCCAAAGCAGCCTATAAGAAAATTATAATGTAGAAATGTTTTAAAGTCAGTGTTCAAGCAGACCTTGTCGCCCATGTAATTCAAGGAGCAGTGACTTAATGCCACAGTGAAGACCATTTAATTGTCACAAAAACAAAACTGCTGCTTGTGCTTTGCAAAGTGAAGGCTACAGGAAAGTCAGACTGACCCTTTCAGAGGAGTCAAGAGGACTGCTAGCGCAGGCCCTGGTCTGCAAAACCCATCTCACAGGCAGAGGGGGAGAGGGAGAGAGACGAGTAAGAGAGGGGAGCCGAGGGGAATCGGGGGTCCTTTTTCTGCCTTGCGAGAGCTGCCACATATCCAAGAACTGACATAATATCTCAGCCCACACCGCAAAGAGCACATCGCAAACTCTCAGTGGAGTCTGCCTCGGGCCTAGCTGCCAAAGCCAATAACTTTCACCTCCCTCTGCCTCCCTCCCCGTCCACCATAACCCCCTCCACACAGACACACACACACACACACACACACACACACACACACACACACACACACACACACACACACACACACACACACACAGACACACACACACACACACACACACACACACACTCACCCTGTCCCTGCTCTCCCCAATCAACAAACCCCATTGTTTATGGGATGTTGTTATTGTTGGTCAGTGTTCAAAAACAAAGACAACTCCAGAGGGCCCCGTCGCTGTGGCTAGCGCTCGTCCAAAGCAAAGAATGATGGAGAAAGGGAAAACAGCATGAAAAAAGGATGAGGGGAATGGGGTAGGAGGTGGGGAGGAACGCGACTGAGGAAAAGCAGAAATTCCTCTCATACCTCGTTGGTGTTTTCCAGATTCCTTCATTCCTCCAGCGACAGAGCCCTTGGACGTGAGTGAGGTAAGCGATGGACAACCGATGGAGTGTGTGTGTGTGTGTGTGTGTGGGTATGTGAGTGTGTGTGTGTGTGTGTGTGTGTGTGTGTGTGTGTGTGTGTGTGTGTGTGTGTGTGTGTGTGTGTTTGGGGGGGGGGGGGGGGGGGGGGCAAGCGACATTCCTGTGAGGATGAGTCACTGGGGAGCTCTGCTCGACTGTTGCTGGCAGTCCCAGCTGGACCAGGGTCAGCTGCTCCCCTATCCTGTTTCTCCCTCAACCATAACCAGCAGAACATGAAAGCTGACCTGAGATCAGTGCTTCAAATCCTTGTGTATTGTATGAACAATCCACAGTGGACACCCTCCTTTAGTTTGGATTCAGTTCCTCAGAGCAGCTGTGGTTGACCACAGGAGGGCTACCATCTTGTGTCCTTGAGACGTAACAATTTCAGGAACACTTTATTACTTACTGGAGATCCCCTAGCAATTTCCATGTCAACAACATGCCTGTTTCTGAGAGTCTTTTGGAAAACCACCAAGTAACCGTGTTCAGTGTAACCATGAGCTCACGTATTAGCATAATTTATTTTTCTCTCCAGTATGCCCTATAGATGTAAATGATGGCCTATATGTCGTGTAACAACTGTGTTGATACTTCTGCTAGTATTTGGGTCCCTCTGTTGATGCTTAGAGCTCTGCCAGTGTTCGTCTCCCTCTGCGAGACAGGCTGATTTCCTCTCATGGAAAATGTTCATGGCACATCCAGATTAACAGCTGGACCAATTAGCTGGGCGCTAATTGGCCCGGGTGCCTCGAAACTGCTGAGGGACGTGCGTGTGGACTGACATGCCAAGCCTCTTGACAAACAGCAGACGCGGAGGAGACCAGAAACTGAGGCAAAGGAAAGACTGCAAGCCTCCAGTAGCTTAGCAAAGTATCACCAACCGTGTGAATTTCAAATGCTCCTCTGTCTGGGCTGGTGCATATAGGTAATGTTTTTTTTACTGCATTGCAGAACTGTAGACCTGCAGCATTCACAGTGATAACATAAGCAGTCTAACTGGATGTAATTGTGTAAAGCTACAATGAGCAGAGTTGCTGCCTCCGGGATGAATCACTTTGGAACAAATTGATTCACTGCGTTGAGTACTGTGAGTTCTTGAGGAGTTAAGATCTTGTGCTTCCTGGTGGATGATACAATCATGAAGATGCCTTTGATTGTGTTTTCAGTACACAGTGGCACACGCTATCACATTCTACACTCATATCATGTGATACATGTCCGACGTGCACTGTCAATTTTGTGGGCCAGGTGTTGAAGCTGATAAAAGGACAAAAGATATCCCTCTCACTGACATTTTATTTAAAGAAATAAACGTGCAGTAATGTTTGATGTTCCAATAGGCCTATCAGTCCTCCCAATCCATCCTACAAGTTGTCAATGAGAAATACCCCTACAGTCCACAGCTGCAGAACCAGACGTGTTTATGGATTATTGTAGGCTCCACTGAAATGTTTTCATAGTGGTTGAATTTCACAACAAGGACTAACAATGTTCAGTATCCGTATTGTTACCAGGCTGTCACTAATGAAGGCAGATGAAGAAGACATGGATGCTGCTCAGCAGGACATGTACATTTTGTGTGGTAGTTGCTGTTGCAGTTTTTTTGTTTTTGCTGTAGCAGTTGATGAAAGAAGTCAAAGGGGAAACTGTAGGAGGTCATGTGATCTTGCAGAATAGCAGAAGACAACTAAAGTACACAACTCAACTACAGACACAGTTACAGCAAAAGGGCGCATACAAAGTCAGAGGACAAAGAGGCACGTGCTTGTGCACAAACTGGAGTCTATCTTGGTGCATATCTGACCCGTTTGGTAACGCGAGACATCTGTCTCTGTTCGTTTTTTTCCTGTATTTCCCTCCATTACTAATAACTGCATTTCTTTCAACTGGAGAGCCTGGCGGTGATGGTGGCATGGCCGCTCTGACCAGGTCCAAGGAGCCCAATGGAAAGAGATAGCGTAAGTGTTCAGCAATGTCTGGAAAAATGAGATCCTGTAGCAGGCCGGAGCCTGGCCCTGGCCCCTGACAGCGTGGGCTGTGGTGAGCTAACGTTACTGGATCCCACCAGGGGAGCAAACCAGGATAGATAGGAGGGAGGAGAGGAGAGAGGAGGAGAAGGAGGGAGGGAGGATGAGAGCAAG